>NW_006408694.1:539973-565286 GCF_000296735.1 Chrysochloris asiatica
ACATATACATATGTGTATTTCATTGCATATGTATATACATATGTGTATGTATATATAATTACATGTGGAATCATGGTATGGCACTGTAGGATCAGCATTGGTCTGCTAACTTCAAAGTCGGTAGTTCAAATGCACCAGCAGCTCCTTGGAAACACTACATAGGGTCAATATGAATTGGAAATGACTCAATGGCATTTAATAATAACAACAACTATAATGCACACATATATACAAGAGAGAGAATATTTGTGATAATACAAAATATTTCCCACTACAAGATGATATTAACATAATATTTTGTAATAGTCTTTTTATAATGATGTAAATCATTTTTTTGGAATTTTATCTTTAATCCATATGTTCCTAGTAGTAAGCCAGTTGTCCTAAGACATTTATTGAAAACACTATCCTTAGAAATGCCACCTTTGTCATATACCTGACTTACTTATAAAATATGTACAGATTCTGTTTCTAGACTTTTTTAAAGACCTATTAGTCTACCTATGCAATTCTGTGCTGGTAGCACACTGTTACAGCTATTGGGATTTGCGAAAGGTTTGCATATCTAAGTGTGGAGAGCACCAGCAAAACATTGTAATTGGCTATTCGAGTGCTTTTTTTGTTCTGTATACAAGGGTACTCCAAAAAGTTTGTGGGAAATGGAACTAAAGGAAAATAGATTTTTCCATAAGCTTTTTGAAACCCCTGTATACACTTTTAAATTTTGTCAAGTTTTGTAAAATATCCTTGTTTTGTTTTGTGATATATTATGTATCTAGAATGATTAGAGACAAATTGTATTCTCACTAAACAAAGTTTTCTAATTCAGGAACATGGTGTGTGTTTTTCTTTTTAAAAAATGTCCATATTTTTCATCCGATTGCTTTTTCTTTCTTTTTTTTTTTTGAAACTTTTTATTGTGAATTGAGTGAAGGTTTACAGAGCAGATTATCAGTTTTACATTCAACAAATCATACACTTTGTTTCATCTCAATGATTACAATCCCTTCCATGTAACAAAACTTCCCTATGGTTCTTACTTCCATTCCATTCTCCTTTTCAACCCTTCAGAATGTTGCCCTTAGGTAAAGATTGCCCTTTCAATCTTGAATGCTTGACTTTTCCATGGTGAGGATACTTCACTAATGTTGGTGCCCCCACCTCACCGCCATTTACCTATCTACTGCTTGGCTGAAAATTGGGCCAAAAGGGAAAGTTCAGTTCTAGGCCTGAGGAATGTCCAAGGGCCATAGTCTTGGGTTCCTTCAGTCTCTTTCTAATCAGTAAGCCCATCTTTTTTCTAAATAATTTTCAGTTTTGTTCCACATTTTCTTCATTCTATCCAGACCTTCTAATATGATCCCTTTCAGAATAGTTGGTAGTGGTAACTGGGCACTATATAGTTCTTCCAGACTTAGGGCCATGCACATTGATGTTCACACATTCCATTAGTTGACTATAAATGTTATCTTTATATTTAGAGTAACAATACCCATTCATGTAGAGAACATGAAAAAAGACTGACAGATAATTTCATTTCCTCTTTGTTTTGAGGCCACGTGTAGAGTTTATCATAATCCTAGTTGAGTTAATTGTACATCATAGTTCCGTGGAATGAAAGCTCCCGAAAAAAAAATCAGAAAATGTAGCAGCTACAACAAACAACCTCAAATATCAGTGGATTAACTCAATATAAGTTTATATCTAACTCATGACTATGTGGATTAGCAGGGTTGGAGTGGGGACTCTGTTCCATCATGTATGCGTCTTCCAAGGTATGACCCCCTCCTCTAATCACCACTTTGCCGGATAGATGAAGTAGTCCTGTAAGAGTATATTCAGATCTCTGCTTTTGGTTTTATCACCAAATAGCAATTATTAGTATACTGGACTACTTCCTCTACTCAGCTGCATTCTTTAGAAGAAAATGTAATGTTTCCATATTTTAAAATCTTAGTGCTATACATAGAGTCCTGGTGTGGCATCACAGGATAATGCACTGGACTGCAAGTTTGAACCAACTTTGTGGTTCAAACTCACCAGCTGCTCCTTGGAGACCCTATACAGGGTTGCTATAAGTCAGAACCAACTGAAGGGTGCTTAAAAGCAACATTGCTATGCATGAGGAGCTCGGTGGCTTGTAGGGTACTCACTGGACTTTGAAACACAAGATCAGTTCTGTTTCGACTCACCAGCTGCTCTTCAGAAGAGAGATGAAACTTTCTGCTTGTGCAAAAATTTTAAAGCCTCAGAAATTTACAGGGTCGCTATGAAGTCAGAAGGGATGCAATGGCACAACAACAACAGTGCTATGAATTGCACACCATTGTGCTTTTAGAAAAATTTCGCTTAACTGAGTAAAAAATATAAATGTTTACAAAAAGACTGGAAAGAAGTTTATCAAAATATGGCTCTCAATTTTTTATATGTAGCATATATTAATATTTTAAATGTTGTTGTTAAGTGCCGTAGAGTATAGAATTGAATATAGAATATCCAAAGAGTGACTATAATTAAAGGAAAGTAAACCCTATATGTTGTGTTGTTGTGAAGTGCCATCGAGTCGGTTCCGATGTATAGCGATCCTGTATAGAGTTTCCAAGGAGCAGCTGGTGAGCTTGAACTGCTGACTTTGCAGTTCAAACGACTTTGCAGTCTGGCGCATTAACCCACATATAAATTATTATTAAAAAAAGAAATAAGTGAATTCTTGAATTTTTTTTTTCCCATTTCTTTGTACCTCCTAATCATTTCCTTGATCTACCTTTATGTGCTATCTGTAACAATTTCTACAACTGTGGTCAGATCTTATGTTACAACTCTTTAAAATGTTATGAACATGGACTTTTAAAAAGCAGTAGAATTTTTACCAATTGTATATAAAATGGAAAATATCTTTAGAAAAATTTTACAAAAATATTTTAAGAAAAAAAATTACATAAAACATAAACTGTAATTTTATAAAACAAACAATACCCCAGGCATTTAGATATATAACCTTTTAAAATGTATTTTTTTCACACTGCAAATTATTCTCTTTTTTAAACTTAAGACAATTTATTTGGATTTTTAAGCTTTTTTAGGATCTAAAGCATCTCTTGCTTTTATAACTGTTCCAGGAAAATATTCCTTAGCATTTCTTACAAGTTATGAGACATAATCTAGAAATATATTAATTTTAAATTTATTTAAATAAAAGTTCAGGTTTGTTTAGTTTTGTTTTTTAGTTTCAAATAACATGGCCTTGAGTCTTGAGACTATGTCAGTTAACTTGGCGTTCTCCTCCAAATCTTCCCATCTTAAACTCAGTGGGTACTGCTCTCTTCCTAGACTTAGAAAGGAACACAGACTCAGTTAAAATGACCACAGTGTACTTTATTTAATGATTTTGGTACCTTGTGTTGCAATAAAATTAAAAAAAAATCTACAAAATTCAAATATATAAAATTTCAAGTTTTCTTTTTTTTTGTTTTTTTAAGTTTTACAAGAAAAATCATGTAACCAAGGAAATTTGTTCATTATGAAGCACGAATTTCCACTTCATTTCATCACAAATCGCAACTTACTCAACAGACCAAAATAACTATGGTACTGCAGGACAGCAAATACTCCACACACTGTGCTTTGAACTAGAGCACTCGGGACCGCTACCTGAGACAGCAGCCCCAGCCAATAAAGACACGCTTACAATCCGAACGCTAAAGGAATGTTTGGATACATGGAATTTGAATATATATATTTACAGGAAGGAAAACCTTTAATAACTAGTTTAATTCTTCATTTTAAATAAAATTCCAAATACATTTGTACAGTGTTTACAAAGTAAAAGCACAAGATCTGCCAAGAGTATCACTTGGTTCCAGGCACTGTGCTCATACCAGGGAGAACGTCTACACTGTTTCCTAAACACACACGGGGTCTTAGACTTTAATTCCATAAGGGGAACAGGCAGTCATGGTGACTGAATAGTCAGAATGTGATGCCAACAGTTGACAACAGGGAACTGAGAAGGCATTGGTCCATCTCTTGGTTTGCTGTCCATCTGCCACCAGTTACTTTGTCTTTTCAGAGATAGATTTAAAAAGAAAAGAAAAGAAAAGAAAATTGAAATAGGGAAAGGAGTACAACATGTTTAAGGCAAATTAAGCAAATATAAAGCAGCTTCTCTTGGTGTTGAGTGGAAATGAGGATTTTTATCCCAAACCAAACTTAGAAACAACAAAAAAGTTTAAGTATACAACCTTCTGAGATTGGGCGGATGAATGTCATTTACACATTTTTGAAAATTGCACCACATATCCTTTTAAAATTAGAAATGGAAATGTTAATGACAAAGTGCATGGTTTCATATTTGTAAATAAAACAGTGATAGCTGAGGTAGTTAAATGTGAAACTTATTTACTTAAGAAAACAAACTGCAAAGTGAAGAAAATAATTCGAAGCAAAAATTCCAGCTCTTTGAAGTCTGGTGCAATGGTTTAGAGTAGTGTTTATTTCCAATTCGTTTGGTAGTATGTCAGCATAGATAAAAGTTTGTATCTCAGTAATCTTGTTTGCAATGTATGCTTTCACCATTTCTGCATTGAAGCTATCAGACCAAATGGCAGAAGTGTTTATTGTCATTAACTTTCAATCCAAAACATAAAATAGAGAATTTAGTACAAGTGGACAAAATAATCAATAGAAGGAAGATTTCACTATCATTTTAACATTTTTGCCTTAGCTCTAAATTTAATGTACCATTTGTAACCTCAAATTCACAGGTTATCCTCTTTGTTCTGATAATCTATTTGCATCTCTTTTCTTGAATAGTAGCTTTCACCATATCTCTTTCTAGGCTACTGAGTTGTCTGGTTGAGAAGAAAGGCAGAAACAATTTAGTCAAGGCTAGGTTCTCATCTAATTCTCCTACCTCCTGCTCATTACTAACAAAGGCTTCAGCTGGGACATCCAATAAGCAATTGACATCTCATACCATGTAGATCTTTCTGAAAGGAGTTTTTGAAAATACTATGCGAGGAATATGAATGCATATAAGTTTAGAGATGTTTCTTTTGAGAAAAAGAGTTTTTCAACATATCTTCTGCAATTTGCTTATGGACTATGGACAATGTTAACAGAAGTAGACAGGACAGTTGATAATTGCATTATAAAGTGTCATGTAAGTGATGTTTATATAATGACTGAGCCATGAGCCACAATAGTAAAAGTATGTTTGCTTGTACAATCTATATAAGAGATCTCTGCTTTAGGGATGGTAGCCGAATCTTCTGGAGAGTGCTTCCAGTGGATTGGGAAGCCTCAAAAAGAGGTCTGAAGGTTTAGTAAACTGTAAGGGGGATTCAAGTCCTCTCTCTCCCAATGATTAGATGTGTAAATTTGTTTCTAGTAACTTATTGTCACAACTTGCTTTTTCATCTGGTTGCTGAAAACTTTGGAGTCTAGCATTTCAAAGAGTTTTACAAAGAATTAAAAAAATTATTTCCTGTACTTTTGTAGAAAAATCTCTTCATGATATTCTTTCCCCCAGCTCTCATTTTACCCTAGCTAACCCACCTGCAAGCTGCCACACCTTTTTGTATACGCAGCCCCCCACATCCAGTCCTAATAGTCAGCTTTAGTTGTCTTCTGTAAAAACAAAAGAAAACATGAATATTTCCTTTCATGACAGCAAGGATATTCTGATACCCATTTTATTGGAAAAGTATTTATTTTGGAACTAGAAATTAAAAAGAAAAGCCAGAGAAGTCCAAATTATTTTTTGGCTCACTTACTACACTCTATTTTTAATCTTTAAAAAACACCATTTATCTTAAGTCTGGTATGGCAGCAATTTTTGTGTGTAAGAACAAAATAAATGCCTAACTTAAATTCATGTTTTTTTGTTTTTTTTTTAATTAACACCATGCATTAGTAATATTTAACTGATCTGAACATTTAAGGCTTGATATCCCAGTGTAAAATGATATTTTAGAATTCAGAAGAGATTATTTTGAATATGCATATGTCAGCTCTAGACACATGATTCTAAACCCACTTACTATGATAAACTTCCTGCAACATTATTTCATATTTTTAAGATCATGCAAATTCCTTTTCAGAGGAATATAATTACTGAATGAGGGCACAAGGATCATATTGATTTACACCAACTTTGTCTCATGAAGCACAATTAAAAACATTATCAGCATTGTTGAGTATAGTTCATGGGTGTATTCTAACTTTACAATATTGTCTCCATGATGCAAAATTTACAAATATTTATAACATAAAAACCCTATGGTATGTAGCAATAGTTCTTCTCAAGACCAAATCTTTAACTAAGAGAAAACATGTCACTTTTGGGGGAAGTTGGACAGGTTATTGCCAAAGTTTCCCCCCCATTATTTTCCTGACCCCTAACTGTACTCACATCCATGCACCTGTAAGTACAAATGCATATCAGTATATAGCTGAAGCCTTGAAGAAAACACTTCTCTGAAATATCAAAAATGTATTTATAATGTGATGATAACGCAATTTAGGAGTTCCAGGCAGAAAGAAGGTTTTACATTACTGGGTGAAAAGGGAGAGAGGTCCCATTTTAGGGATACAAAGTAATCTCAATGTAACTAGCACTAAATCTAGTCTTACCAGTATTGATTTTAAAAATTCCCTTCAGGTAGTAGAATTTGAAGATCATGAAGTGTGACAATTATTAGTACTGAACTTCGGTATCATGCAGGTGTTCTGGAAAGTATCGATTGGAATCAGGCATGCAGACTGCTTAGGCAACAGGAACAGCCAGGTTGTCTGGATATATTTAATAAACATTTAATAAATTCAGTTAGGCTACAAGGAGAATTGTTATTCTATACAAAGCCTCTCAGTGTCTATATGAACTGAATCAATTTTTTTCATTAAAAATCTGGTAACAAAAATTCTCCAAAGACTTTTGAAAGAAAAGTGTGACTTTCATTAAATGACCAAGAATCACTGCATTCTTTGTTTGGTGTTATTGCTGTTGTATTATGAAGACGATTCCAATTCCTACACCACAGTTTATTTCCTGCCAGGCACACACTTCTCATCGGGGCTAATACTAGTTATCAAGTGTGGGAACACTAATGACAAAGCATTTTATAAACTTCAGTTAGCACATCTTCACAACGCTGCTATGAGGTAGGTAACTAAATAGTCTATTTCTTAAACATGTGGGAAAAATGAGACCAAGGAAGTTCCCGAGGCTTCAGAAATCATCCAGGATTAGGACTCGGGTATATTTAGGTGACAGTATCCATGTCAGATCAGGCAACCTTGCATTCTGGCAGGAATCTATTCCAGAGCATGAAAGGATATTATTTTATAGAATGTATTTATGCTTGTTGAAAATAGTATACCAGCACAGGAATTTCTGATTTTCTACTAAACCATAAATCCTATTCAATTATGACATAATAAAAGATAACAGAAAGAAAATATATGAATTTTCATACTTGCTAATTAAGGGCCACCTCTTTGCTGTTATTTTAATTAAACATTCAAGTAAAAATTCTGTCAATAACAGGAAGGTAGAAATATTTAGAAAAGGATTCAGTGGGTTAAAAGTTGTAGGGAAAGAGGTAAATGAAATAAAATTGGATTGATATGCACATCTGTGAAAAAGTGTTACAGCTCACATCGTATTGGCTGTAATAGGTGTGTGATTAGCAACCACAGTTTGGCCTCCAAAGAGTGGCTACAAAACACAATTAGCAAAAAGTAATGAAACCACAGTAGTTGGAAGCCCTTGCTACACAGATGGAGTATACTTTTGATTTTGGAGAAACTTTTGTATCTAATGGGCAGTTGGGCTCAACAAGAAAATGCTGTCTAAGACAAGGAAAGGGAACCCTAAGTTGACACTAAATGTAGAATTTGACACAATACCTAAGAACTTACAAAGCATTTAGATTTTTTTCTGAAAATCTTCTTGTGATCTTTACATAGTGGAGAATACCTTTCAATGCTCTACATGTCTGTTTATAGGCAATGCCTCTAGCAAATTATTTTGTTTAAACATTTTAAAATGAAAATTAGTCTGAATTGCTTGCCTGTTTTTCTGCCAAGCTTCAGAACAGCAAATGAGGTAAGCCACAATTTGAGAAATTTCATCTGCTCACTATCCATAGCCAAACAAGAAGTAGCAAGATCAACTTCCTAAAGTTACAAGGAAGAAACACCCATGAATATGAGTCAGTACATGCATCTCAAACTCCCTTTCTGGGAAGTGGATTTCCCTTTGACATCTTTTTCTTTTTTTTCTTGGAATTCGAAAAGTGACTTCAAAAACCAAAAACAACAACAGAAACACACTAAAAAACACCACTCATATTCTGACATGCAATAACCAATTCATGATTGTCTATCTGGCAATGACATTAAAAAATTCACCATCTCCAATATGTATTTTAATTTTAGAGAAATAGCTCTTGCATCTAATGACACCATAAAATCCTCCATAAAACAATTTTATTGAATTCAAACCAGCATTAGGCTTAGAAGGTATAATAAATGCTTAAAGTGAAAACTTCTATTTGTAAATTGGTATTTTTCTTCATCAATTTAGCCTAGTAGATATTGTGAAAGATTAGATTACATGAAGAAGAGAAGAGAATTATAGAACCTGCAAAAGATGGCAGAATGCTGAATAAAAAGGTTACCAAGGAAAAGTCTGAGTGGCAGGCCTTCAGAACTCTCCCTTGGTTGGAGGTCTGGCTAGTCCATCCATGTTTGCCAAATGTAAAAAAACCTAACAGCAGTTGCTGTGCACTATTTATTTCTCTTTGCACACCAGACTTTTGTCAGCAAAATATCAGCAATAGATCATGGCACACAAAAAGTTAAACTCCATTACCTATAACACCTGAACAATTTCTATCTAGACACTACCAGACAATCAGGTGAAAACCTGTATGATTCAAACATCTGGATTTTTGCAGATATCCTGATGTTTGGTATCCTGAAGAATAACTTCCTATTTGACCGAACTATTGCTTCAGTTTTCATTGAGTTATTTGCACTCACGTGGGCAGCTTTCATTTAAAAATAGTTTCACAGTGTCTACTTTGGTTTAGGGAAGATCAGCAATCATCCTGAAATTCAGATGTTGAGAATGCCTAAATTAAAAGAAACTTTGACACGAGTAAAACTCAGAGCTTTGAGTCTTATGGTTTTGTCTATATTGAAAATGTTTTTCCACTCCGACCATACAGAGAATTATTCTCATAAGACTGATTTTTCTAACTTAGGAGTAGAGATACAGACTAGGTGGCTGCTGGAATCAAGGTCCAAAATATTTTTAAAAGATCAGCTAATTCTTGTAAACCTGGTTTGGTGAGTAAACAGAGAGGCTCTTGTGCTATTATGATATATATACAGTGAAACAATGCATAAGGCTATCACAAACCTGAATCTCATTATTGTGAAAACAAAGGAGAATTAAATGGTTCTTATTCTACAAGTAAGAGTGATGTATGATAACTTACATGTTTCCTCTTATAATCCATCAGACACTTCTAGGATATAGAAGATTGTAGGATCTAGAACACTGCAGGATATAGAACATTGTAGGATATAGCAGCTTTGGGGTCAGTGACCAGGGAGAATTGCCATACCAGAGAGTTCCTTTATGGACAGTTTGTCTCAGACACAGGTATGGACTTCACTATCGTCCCACTTTTGCACTGCCTTAGCATTTTTAAGTGGACACATCCATTTTCACAGTTATAAAATGGCAGTGGTTACTTTAAATCTCTAAAGAAGCACTAGTGGCATAGTGGTTATGACTTGGGCTGCTAACCTCCAGGTCAGTGGTTTGAAACTACCAGTCATTCCAAGGGAGAAAGATGAGGCTTTCTGCTCCCATAAAGATTTATAGCCTCGGAAACCCTATACAGGGTCACTATGAGTCAGAACTGACTGCATGGCATATCACCACCACTACCACCACCACCTTGAATCTCTGCTCTTTAAGAAGGCCAAGGCTCCTGAGCAGCCACTGACACGGATCTCTAACCTATTAGACATGCTTGTTCGCTCTTACTCATGACCCTTATTTAAGAGGTCCTTATTGCCTCTATGGCACCACAATCAACCAACTCATTCAACATTTCACAGTATCTTTGCACCTATTTTGATTTTGGAGTTCAGGAACTTAAGATTTTCTGTAGCCTGTAATCTTTCACTGTCTTAGAATTAGAAATGAGTCAGATGATAGTAGATTGTTTTATACCATAATAAACTTACACTGTTTGTGCCAAGGGCTAGTTATGGAAAATGACTTATCAGAGGAGGGATTGTAGCATGATGCTGGGGCCTGTAACTGGGAACGTCATTCAGTAGTAACTACGCTCTTGGTGCATCTTGGAATTAACCAACAAGGTTATGCCTTATAGAGGAGAAACATCTTTGAAACAAACAATGATCCATGCTTTTTTTCTTTCTTAAGATCGCTTACAGGATAAATCTAATGATGTTCACCTAGTCATCTAGGGTTAACTCCTAACATTATTATACCAAAAGATTAGACTGAAAACTGTACAAGGTCATATGGACACTTGACTCTCCTACATACCTTGAAACCATGATTTGATATGACTTCACTCTTAACCTTGCAGCTCAAATCTTTCTTAAAATATACAATTCAAGTGAGTTCTGATATTTCTTTATGAGTCTCCCTGTCTACTTCTAAGAAAAAATATGTAGGCATTATGAATGTCAGAATGATGATTTTACTGCTCTTAACTGCAAAGTCTGAGCAGTAATACAAGAGCTAAACCCACATACAGATATGTCTCAGTTTGGGACTGCAATGTCATCACTCAGGAAGGCAGCAAGCAAACTCAACAGCTACACCAATGCTTACATCCATAGTCAACACTCATGGAAGCAGCAATCAAGAAATCAAGCGATGCATTAGGCAAATCTGTTGTATAAGACCTCTTTGAGGGGTTCAAGAGCAAGATATTAGTTTGAGGACTAGGGTGCTCCTGACCCAAGCCATGATATTTTCGATAGCCTGATATGCATGTGAAAGTTGGACAATGAATAAGTAAAACCATAGAAGAATTGATGCATTTGAGTTAGGGTGTTGGAGAAGAATATTGAAAGTGCCATAGACTGCCAGAAGAACAAACAAATCTGTGTTGGAAGAAGTACAAGCAGATTGTTCCTTAGAAGCTTTCCTTTCACCAGCCCCAAGCCTCTGATTCAGATCAGGGAAAATCTTTCAGTCCAGGCTTAAAAACCTTCAGAGATCCATTTCTTTTTGCATGTGAAGTTTACTAGAAAGGTTGGCTAGGGAAGTTGAATGATTCTTTCAAAGAAGTATATAAAATGCTGAGACTTCACCTCTCATACTTTGGACATATTATCAGGAGGGACAGGTCCCCAGAGAAGGACATTATGCTTGGAAAAGTGGAGGGTCTGTGAAAAAGAGGAAGACCCTCCAATGAGATGGATTGGCACAGTGGCAGCAGCAATAGGATCAAATGTACAATGATTGTGGGCTGGCATAGGACTGGGCAGTGTTTCATTCTGTTGTATATGTGGTCACTGTAAGTTAGAACTGAACTGATGGCACCTAACAACAACACTTATGAAGATTTTACCTCTAGAATTGAGTTAGCAATTCAATTTTTACCAATTGGTTATTACCATGCTGACCATGGTACTCTCAATAAATGAAGTGAGGCAACAAGTGCTTTCCTACAGACCAACCAATAGACAGATGACAATGATTTTTTTTTTTTCATTTTCAAACATCAATTTGAGTCCTGGTGTGGTACTGTATGATAAGTACTTGACTGCAAGCATGGTCGGTGGTTCAAATCCATCAACCACTCCTCGGAAACCCTTCCCAGGGTCGCTATGAGTTGGAACTGACTTGACTGCACTAAACAACAACAAAGCAAGTACAAATTACTCACTGCCCATCTCTCAGCTATGCAAAGCCCCAAGGAGTTCCTCTACTTCCCCCCCCCCCACCCCCCCCCAAAGCTTACTAGCTAAACCAAAGGAGTGGGTGAATCTTACTGACATGAGTGATGAGAAACTGGGTCACATGGAATCACGTGTTCTTCTCTCCGGAGATCTTCAACCTGGACACATGTAGCAAAACACTGAACACAGCAATCCTTTCCTATTAACTTATTAATGTTTGCTCACAGTGCCCTAATTACAATATCACAAGACAAGAATTTGCAAGATTAAAGTGTCTGTTGAATTTATTAACTGCAAATCACCTCCAGTAAAGCTTGACAAGTTCCAAGATGTTTCTGAAAAGGAAAGGGAATCAATAGCATCAGCAATATGCAACTTGGAGACAGCAAGGTTTGTATTTCTGCATGTGAAGGGCTCTCCACCCTTTTCTTTTCTTTTCTTTTTCACACCAATACAGATAGCTTTCCTTTACAAGCCCCAAGCCTCTGATTCAGATCAGGGAAAATCTTTCAGTGCAGGTTAAAAAAACCTTCAGAGATCCATTTCTTTTTGCATGTGAAGTATATTAGAAAGGTTGGTTAGGGAAGTTGCATGTCTGGTTCTTTCAAAGAAGTATATAAAAAGGTCATTTTATGACTAGCTGACAGGTGTCCTCTGGTTATGTAATGATTATGATATTGCTCTAAGTGTGGACAGAACAAGAAACCACAGTGGAGCTCCCTAGAAAACAACAGGGCAAAGGGGAATGTAGCAGTGTCAAACACAGGCAAACAGCAGTGTTCATTTTCCAGAATGGCAAAGGATGGGAATGCCAGTGTTGATTAAAATAGATTCTTCTGGTTTGATATTAAAATAGGCATTTCTTATTGTGATCAAACTCTAAAATATATTTTCAATACATTTTAGGACTTACTCATAAATGAATTTACTTAAAAAAAAAAAAAAGATTTGAAGCAACTCCATTGTGGAGTGCCACTCGTTAAGCTGTTGTTAAGTGCCCTTGAGTTGGTTCCAACTCATAGCAACCCTATCTAGGGTTTCCGAGGACCAGCTGGTGAGCTCGAACCGCCAACCTTGCATTTCGAACTGACTTTGTAGTCCAGTGCATTAACCCACAGCGCCACACCAGGACTCCAGCAATGCCACTTGAACAGCTAAATTAACTTAGACATAACATCTCCATTTGTTTATCTTTGTAGCAATTAAAGGAAATAAAAACTTGATTAATTTCATTTCAATGCAAATTAAATGGTAGTGAGATGAGAGCGCAACCACCTTAATTTGGTAGCTGAACTGATAATAAAACCTCCAAACTTTACATTTCTCTGAAATTCTCATCTCAAAGTAGGCATCAGGAGTCAGCCTTCAAAAATAGTACAAAAGAAAATTTCGTGTGGGTACTACACTGTTAATATTTGTTTATCTGTTAAATTAATCTGTTTTTGTTTTGTTAAACATGATTTTTGCTCTGCAAACAACATGTCTGTAACTACATGCTCCTTCTAGCCTAGTGCAGTGGTTAAAACAGTTGTCATTGTGTTAATGAACATGCTAAGAGTGTTGCTGTAGCTGTTGTTGTCAAAGTGCCTTCAAGTCAGTTTAGAGTTTCCCCATAGTGACGCTGTTGAGGGATTTTGAGGAGCTGCTGGTGGGGTTGAACTGCCAACCTTGTAATTCAAACTGACCTTACGGCCAAGTGCATTACCCTGCAGCACCACACCAGGACTCTGGTAATCTAGGAAGTCAGAAATCATAGTGTGGACCTAGTAACATTATTAGCTCAGCGGCTATATTGATGCTGATTGAGAACCACCACAGAATTCTTTGAACTATTCTGTACTTGTAAAATATAACATGCTTTCTTCTCTCTTTTTTTGTCGGCATAGAGGACACATGGGTTTATAAAATCTCTGACCAGAATTTTTCATGTAGAGAAAATTACCTCTACAAATTAATGGTTGGCGGTTCAAGCTCACCAGCTACTCCTTGGAAACCCTATACAGGGTCGCTATGAGTCAGAACTGACTCGATAACACTTCAAAACAACAACAATACAAGACTCAAACCAACCATTCATTTTGGAATGAACTCCAACTCCTGGGGACCCAGGTGTGTCAGAGTAGAAATGTGCTCCATAAGATTTTCAATGATTGATTTTTTTTTTTTGAAAGTAGATCAGCAGGCTTTTCTTCCTAGACACCTCTGGATAGATTTGAAATGCCAATCTTTGGGTTAGAAGTCAAGGATTGTACCACCCAAGGACTTGAAACAAGTTATTTTTAAGCAAACTCACATTTCTGGCCATATTACAGGAGACACCCATGGGTAGAGCTGGTTGTTCCCACTGCTCAGATGGAATGTAGCTCAAGTCTGCTCTTTAGAAACAGGAAATGTGGCTTTATGGTGGCCTTCACATTGTAATGACTGGGACATAAGTATTTTTCCTAAATAACTAATGTCCTGGCTCTTTTCATTAATTTCAGTGTGTGAGAGTGAAGAAGGTAGCTTTCCAGAAATCTATTATAAAAATCTTCAGAGATTTTGGAAGGCCCTAATTTCTGTTTTTCTCAGAAAGAAATTCTCAGGAATATCTCCAAAATATATGCAGAGATCACTACTTTGAGTCAAATACTACATGTCAAGAGAATATTGTCATTTTCTTATTGCTTTTTGCCCTTCATTCAAAGATGTCTAGTATTAGAGAAGCATAAAAATAGGTTATAAAATTACTTTTCCTTTATAGGCAGCCACTTATTGTTGACTTACCTTTATATAATCTCCTTATGCTTATTTTTATGTGTGGCAATGAAAATATTACAATTTTGTTGTTGCTTTGTGATCTTGATTTAAAAATGCCTTGTGCTAGGCATTAAAAACAAATTACAACATTACTTTTCTCTTTATTAAAACCAAATCCACTGTCATCAAGTCAATTCTAATACATCGTGACCTTGTGTAGGATTTCGGAGCTTGTAAATCTATATAGGAGCAAATAGCTTCTTCTTTCTACCATGGAGTGGCTTGTGGGTTTGAACTAACAACCTTGTGGTTATCAGCCCAATGCTTATCCTAAAGCACCACACTAGGGCTCCATTTTCTCTTTATAGGCAATTATATATATGTATACACACACTATATAAATATATATATATATTTGTTGTTGTTGTTAAGTGCCGTCAAGTTGGTTTCAACCCATGGTGACCCTGTACAGGGTTTCCGAGACTATAAATCTTTACAGGAGCAGAAAGCATTATCTTTCTCCCACGGAGCACCTGGTAATTTCAAACTGCTGACCTTAAGATTCGCAGCCCGATTTGTAACCACTATGCTACCAGAGCTCATATATATATATTCTGCATATAGAATACAATGGAAGAACCTGCAGAGTAATTTGTATTTGTCACCAAATGTAGTGCAGAGTAGGGCCATAGGGTCCTGGTGTGGCACGGTAAAAGCACTGGTCTACTAACCATAAGGTCAGTGGTTCAACTCTGTCAGACACTCCTTGGAAACCCAAACAGGGTCGTTACAAGTAAGAATTGTTTCAATGGCACTTAATACCACCAGCAACAAGGCAATTGGAGGGGGCAGGTGTCTGGAATGACAGGATAGCATTTATCTGCCTCTTGTGAATTAAAGAGTTAGAGTAAAATTTAGATACAGTTGTAGAGACTTCCATATCTCATCACCGACTTCTTTATTTTTAACTTTTCATTTTGTAAGACATCTTTGAATTTTAAAATGATCTTTTAAAAACATAATCATGATACCATGATTACATTTTTCTCCTAAAGCCCTGCCAAATCAGGAATAGATTCTGGCGGGAAGATATTCTTTGTCTTCTAGGAGTTGCACTTATTACAAGTTGTGCTCAATTCTCAGTTCCTCTGGTTCTTAGCTGTAAGATGCAAATTACTTGACATCTCTGAAGTTAAGTTTTGTCATTATCTGAAAATGTTACTCAACTCATAGTGGTTTTTAGGATTAAATGAGATAATCTATATGAAGGTCTTTAGCATCACACCTGGAACACGATAAGCTTTCAGTCATGATAAGCTGCTATCAATAAGTCAAACTGAAACTATAAAAAAATAACCAGAGAAGAAATTTGAGTTTTTTTCTCATTTAGAGAATATTTACACTATGTCAGTATATGATGGAAACCTTTATGCAAACAATTAAGTTGTTTTGAGGGGTGTGGCACTGCAGGTTAATGCATAGGACTGCAAGGTCAGTTTGAACCTTAAGGTAGGGGGTTCAAGCTCACCAGCTGCTGCTTGGAAACTTTATACAGGGTCACATGAGTCAGAATTGACTCGATGGCACTTAGTAATAACAACAGTGACCCTATAGGACATAGGAGAACTGCTCCATAGTATTTCTGAGACTGTCAACTTTTACAGAAGCAGCCAACCTCACTCATCTTTCTCCCAAGGAGCATCTGGTGGGTTTGCACCACTTACCATGAGGTTAGCAGCTCAACACTGCACCACCAGGGCACCTTAAGCTTTTCATATTGGGTGGAATGCAGACCACAAAAGGCTGACTGAAGTTTTACATTTCTGGACTGTATGTGCAATGCAATATAATTTTTATTCTTTCTCTAGTGGAATATAGAGGAAGAGATTCTAATGGGTAGTAAAGAGCAAGATGCCTTAAACCCTCAAGGGCAAGAGTCTGAACCTCTGATTTCTGTGGGCACATGGCTGTAGCCATCTTACTCCATTTGGCACTATGACAGGGCAGCAAGCTGCATGGGAACAACCTTAATTGCTACAATTAGCAAAATTAAATGGCTCATTGTTCTTCTGTAAATTGCATTCACAGTCCAGAGTTTTACTTTAGAATGAGTAATCATGCTGTGATTGTTTATCACAGGCACATCTTGAGTATTTCCATGTATCCATTTTTAGGGCAACAACTGGACAGAACATATGTGAATAGAGAGCTTGGAGTTCACATCAAAGCTCAACTCTGTCCTCGGGAGGTGAGTGAGGAGAGCAGAAGCAACTCAAATGCTAAAATAAGCTGATGCCTTGAAACAGGCCAGGGCAAGATGGAAATTGGGGCAGGAGGGTAGCAGTGGCTAGAGTGACCCATTCTTGCTATTTTTAAACATGTGGCTTCCGGTGGGGAAGGAGGAAGAAAGATGGCAGGATGAGTGACCAGCTGGTAGAAGCCTAAGTTTTAATGATTTTCCAAAGTGACTTTGGATTGCTGCAGAGAATTGAACCTGAGCTGATCTGCATCTACCAGTCGATGCAGTTCCAGAAATGTCTACCGCAGTCCTGCTGGGTTTTCACCCATGCACCACAGCAGCCCTGAGCTGTATTTCTGAAAGACAGTCTGGGCTATTTTTAAAAAGGCTTTAAGGAGTTCTCCTTTTAGAAACATAAAAATGCAGGTGTTGTACCCAAGCTTCATATAGAACCAGTAATGGCTAATGGCAAAGATGTGTGAAGAATACAAGGGGAGCATATATTTAGTTTAGAAAATGGTTCATTAAGAAAAACAAAATCTCTAGATTCCTGTCTAAACATTGTGTCAGAATGAGTTTCCACTCAGTGGCATTTGGTACATATAAAAGCAAATGTGTGACCTCACACATTCCTGGCTAAGGCACCAGAAGTTTTCTTTGCTCAATTCAGTCTGTTCAGAGAAAGAAACTGTGAAATGACTCAAAATTCTGCTACCCAGATGCTTAACAGAAGAAATCATTAAGGAGAAATAAAGCTTATTCAAGCAAACCAACCAAACCCATTGACACGGAGTCTATTCTGACACACAGAGGCCTGTAGGACAGAGTAGAACTGACCCATAGGGTTTTCAAGGCTATAATCTGAATGGAGATATCCTGGTGTGGCACAGTTGGATAAGCACCACAAGGTCAGCAGTTCAAACTCACCAGCCATTCCTTGGAAACCCTATATAAGGTCGCTACAGTTCAGAACCTACTCAATGGCACTTACCAACAACAAGGCTGTCATAGCTTTCTCCTGTTGAGCAGCTGCCTGCTGCGTTTGAACCAACAAACGTTTAGATCTTAAACTCTAAACCATCAGACGTCCTTACTCCCAAAGCAAAATAAACTGGGCATTTTTTGAAATATTTGGTAAACATATTATGCTCATTACAGGTAGTAGCTATAGAATTTGACCATTATACATTTATATTTGAATTATCTTTGTATTTTATCTTTTGCTAATACTTGAATTACATACTCTTGCCATCTCATTTAAGATAATTTATTTCATTTAGTGTGTGAACAAAATTACCATAAATGAATAATAACTGATGGTCTACACAGTCAACATTATTGAGCTAGACAATTAATTAAGTAGGACTATGCAAAAGTTTGAAGAGGATTTAAAGGACATAGTCATTTTGGGGGACCAAACTTTGACATGGAAAAGTTATTTTTCCATATAAGAAACACTTAATCTCTGTAAAGCTCATATATATATATATATATACATTTACTTTTTAAAGTTTGTGAAAAAATGGAATTAAAAGATACTGTTTTTTCCAACAAGACTTTTGAAGCCATAGATACTTATTTGGCTTCAAATATCTATTAATAATGATTTAATATGCTTTCATTTTAAAATGTCAGTCTGAAAGTTTAAAAAAAATACATTTTTCATTTAGAAAATTTCATGAGCCTGTCCAAAAATCAAGTATTAACAGGCAGATCCCCCTATTAAAGGACTCAAAGTGAAGTCAGACATAGGAAACCTGAGTCCGCAGTAAAGAATATTTATTTTCAGAATTTCCAATTTGTATGATAAACATAGCTAATCCCCTTTGGATTCTCCAGTTACTCTCTGTCGAGGGTTTGATAGCAAATTGAAAATGAAACCTTAAGAATTAAAATAGAAATAGAAAATCAAACTTTGTTCCTTTGTACTTGACGATGTCTTTTGAATCCTAATACTTTAAATTCTCTGTTATCTGTATATTTAGAAACCAATCAAATTTATTATCACAATGGCAGTGCTGTGCTCTCAAAATCATACAAGAAGGATTGAATCATGATTTTGTTGTCCTCTTTAAAAGAAAACAAAACTTTTTCTTTTGATTTGAGTGCAAGTTTACAGAACAAATTGGTTTCCATTCAACAATTCATATACATTTTGTCCATGTTTTAAATTTTAACTGATCATCTTTTTTTAAAATTTTTTGGAAATTGGTAATTTACAATATGGTGGAGATGCCATTTTCTGACCAAGAAGTTATTACTTTGTAAATCCATTGTATCTTTCAAGTATATCCAATAACAGAGTATTTAGAGTATTTGGGAAGTCACTGAAAAATTTAAAAACTCATATCAGCTGACTACCATCTTTACCTCCAATACAAACTAGTATGGCATTTTTTGCTTACACAGTACTTATTTGGACTTTTAACATGGTAATTTAGGGATCAAGTTGAGAAATAATTTAGAATTTCCATGATTGAAGACTGATTGGACCTGTTGGGTTTTGTGCTGAATGACATTATTGTATTATCATTGAATCAAAGGTATAGTTCTACTGGGCAATTCAATTTCCAAAGATTATCATATAAAATATTGGAATTAATGAAGCTAGAAACTCATGGTTCTGTATGAAACAAAGAGTTTGCCAAAATCATCAGTTTTCCATCTAAAATTGGGGTGGAATGCTTTCACTGTGTGCTGAGAACAACATCTTCCTGGGCCTTCACTGGTGGCTACATCATCTTCCCACATTCAACCAAAAGATTATTTTTGACTGGAAGTTTTGCTTGAAGGATCAAGTCATAAAGTACTATGAAAGTACGTCTACTGATAAAAATTATTTAAATTTCAAAAAATTGCTCTGGGGCTTTGTACCAAAAGAAGTCTTGAAGGTTGAGCCCAGTACCCCTTTCTGCAAATATCATCATGGGGCAGTCTCTGTGTTATGTACTCATTACAAGTGGTGACAATGGAGTTAGCCAGTCCAAATAACTGAATGATTAAATTAAGCTGACTTTCCCCCCATCTCTTTTTGGTGACTTGACAAATATTGGATTTATCAGTTGGGTTAAAATAAAACCAGGGAAGGCAGTTTAAGACATCTTTCACTGTGGTCAGGTTGGTCATGATGGATGGATGGAAGTAAGCATTTACATCTTTGATTTCCTGGGAAACATTGGCCAGTCTCAACAAGCCCTTTCTAGGTAAGCGAATTCTGTCTTCACCTGATATTCTGATAGCACCCCTGGCCAGGTTCCTGGGGCACCAACACTGCAAAGTCAAGTGATCTCGTAAGAAACAAGTGCTTTTAATCTGCAGTGGCAGGCAGATGGGATTTGTGGACTAGACTCTGCCATCCCAAGTAATTCTGATGCTTAAAGTATGATGCTGAAACAATTCCAGGTCTATAAAAAAAGTGATGATACTATATGTATACCCTATAGTTTTTATTACAAAAATATTGAAATAATCCATGAGTTATTCCACTCTGCACCAACTATAAAAAAATACTATCAAAGTTGACCGGCACTTTTAATGCAACAAAAAGCACCATGACGGGAGGACACAGAACAGAAAGCAGGGTGATGTTTACTTGCCGTACGGAGGTATTTGAAACCCAGAAGCTTGTAAGAGTGCAATTTTACAAATAATTCAAATACGTACACATTTGAGCAGGATACAGTTCAAAAGAGTGTTCTCATAGCATATTTCAATGCATTTGTCTGCTCATACTTACTAATATGTGTCCCAAAGCCTCTAAAAGACACATCAGGTTGACTGTGGATACGGGGAAATGTCTGTGTTCAGTGGAGAACTTGATTGTTCATTCTCACATCTGCTTCTGTGAGGCTTAGTCCTTTTGGCTTCTGTATCTATCTTGCAGGTGCTCAGTGTTTGGCACTAGAAAGGTATGGTAATGTGTTCTCTTATACCGCCTGCCTGTGTTCCCACAGAGCTATGCATCCAGCATCCCAAACTGGATCCTGCTCCAGTTGGGTCCATCCTGTGGCTCTGACCTGTCTTTCCAATGGGAGCTGCCCAAGCACAGAATCAGACTCTCTTTCTGCCATTTCCCCACTCCCTCTTTATGCATTTATTAAATTTTTATAACTGAATACTGACTGAGTCATGATTATCATTTCATTTACATCATTAAATTGGCAAGCTCCTTGGTCTTATTGAAAGCCATAAATGTGCTGCATAGGATTTCTGTCATAAAGGATGATCCCAACTGAAAATGTGAACTAAAATATAAATCCTGAAATGTGTAGAAAACTAACCATTCCCTCAATTCGAATACATGTGTAAACACACTTGAGTTTGCTGTCCATCGGGTAGACTTTTCACACATGGAATTGTTTCCAAATGAGAAAATATTTTATGAATTCTTTATAAGCAGTACTTTTTTTTTTTTTTTTCTGGAGTCTTGAGTGATATATTTTCTCTCTCCCTCTGTCTGTGTTCCAGAGCCTTGCATCAAGAAAAACCACCTAAGCTACTTTGACAGAGGACTGTTTGTGTGTGTGTGTGTATGTATGACTGAATATCTTTTTATTTAAAGATCAGTTGAAAGACTGTGCAGGAGAAGTTTGGTAGCAACAAGGAGTCCTATGCTGGGTTGTTTTGTCAGGTGGAGTAGCTGAGGCTCTTAGCACTGCTGTTTGGACAGGAGAGCAGCAAAAGCCAGTCAGCTTCAATGGATCACACCAGTCATGATGACAGCTAGACTGAGACTGTCACAGCTGGTTGCCCTACTCTCTGATGAAGTTTCATTATTGCCACAGCCCGCTGTCATTCTTTTACTGGACTTGGTGGCTCCTACAAGTTATTCTTCTCTATAAAGTGGTTTCATACTCCAACCGCTCCTGAATAAGGGCATCATCTTTGTACTGCAACCTTGGAGGAGACGGGGAACATTCGAAAGCTAAAATGGCCTTTCGTAGGCTTCGGTCCAAAACATGCCTCTCCCATGCGGGATACCTGTTTCTGAACAGGTCAATCTTAATGACTGATTCTTCGATTCGCGGGAGGCGAGATGATGGTGTGGATGGCGCTGTCGGCCTCACCTGAAAGACAGGTGCACACCCATCCCGCTCTGCAAATTTCTGATCCCGGTCACTGGCCACACTACGGTTGTTAGAGATGGACCGTAGAGTGCTTGTGGCCACTTCTGAAGGCAGAGTGAAGGCAGCTACTGGGTCCTCACAAGCACAGCTTGGTGACTGCCCAAACCTGGGTCCATTGGGGTGAAAGAAGGCATAATACATCAGCATAAAAACAACACCAGTTAAAAAGCTGCTGAATACCACACACAGGGCAGGGATGGCAAATGCATCTGCAATCTGGGGAGCCTTGTAGAGGTACCAGAGGGCACTCAAGGCTGTGTTTTCCAGAAGGATCACAAAATAGTAAATGAAGAGCCTGCAGCGTGTCCGACCTTCCTTAACATTGAACCAACTGAAGATGTAGATGATCCCCACCACCATATCGAACACAATTTCTTCCCATTTGGTGATACAGAATTCTGTCTCACAGTGGACGATCCAGAAGGTCATGATGCACCAGTGCAGGACAATGAAGATCCCAAAGTACAGCTGGAACACCGAGGCAAAGAGAGCAAATGTGATGACTCTGGCTGCAATGGTGAAGAAGTGCCAGCAAAATTGAATGATGACCGCCATGTAGCTGATGGGCTTCTTGTCATCGCGAGAGTCCCGGAGAGCCTTCTGGTAAGAAGCCAAGGCCCAAGCCAAAGACACAAGGGAGGCTGCTGCTGTGAAACCTGTAAAGGGAAACACGAAGAAATTCTGTCAAAAATTATACGTAGTGGGGTCCCCAGAAAGCAAGTAAAGTGGAATTGGGAACTTTGGACAGGCTTGCTGTAGCCTCAGGGAATGCTCAGACATGTATTGAACAAAACACTCAAGGTCCTAACCAGACAAAGATGTCATGGAGCTAATGGGAATACCACATGGAACCATTGTGGGATCTGAAGAAAGGGGGTGGGACTTTAACTGTGTGCATTTGGTGTGAATACATGAAGGAGGGGGTTTTGTATGTTGTTGTTAAGTGCTGTCGAGTAGGTTCCGACCCATAGTGACCTTGTATAGGGTTTCCAAGGAGCAGCTTGAACCACAGGCCTCCCTGTTCAAGTGGACTTTGCAGTCCAGTTCATTAACCAACAGCGCCACACCAGTAGTCTGGGTTATCGAACAGAGTTGTTGTTCTAAGTTTGCCACTTATTAAATGATGATTTCCAAAGTTCCCTGCCAGCTTTGAAATTCAGTGACCAAAAGGAATAAATAACTACAGGAATCCTGATGGGTTAGCTGGTCTACCTGTCTGCTTCTAAGCAAGATTAAATATAATTTATTCACAAAAAAGGTGTCTACATAATATGCTTGAAAAGTTTCTTGTATTCTCAGTGTGCAGTTTGTCCTAATATCACCCAGCACTCTATCTACAGCTTTTGTGTGTCCTGTACTGTTCCTTAATACCTGATCCTTAGAAGAAGTAGGGACACTCTACCGTTCATCTTATTCTTTCTTCAATGGCAGGTTGCACTGATATAACTTCAAAGAGACTCAATGCACTACGAGCTTGCATTCGGGAACTTTATCAAGAGTTACTAAGGTGAAGAATGCTCTGGTGTGCTTTAAGGCCTGGATCTACTTTAATCATAACCAAGGTATACTATAGTTTTTCTCCCCCTTTGTAAATACCAGCAGTTGTGATGATTGCCAAGTGCTTATGATGGGAGTACTACGTTTCCCTTTTGATAGGGAGAAGTTGTCACCTACGAAGCTTGGAAAATTAATTTAAAAAAAGATTCTTGTGGAAAAAGGCCACACTAATTAATTGAAAACACCATAAATCTCAGTGATCACTTTTTATATATTATCTCTTTGAATAAGGTGAATGCAAAAAAAATAATTACTAGAAAGAAAATATTTTCCATCAGCCATTTCTCATAGCGAATTCCAATAAAGTCAGCAGGACACCTGGGCATCTTACATGAGCGCTTCAGTTTTTGATTGGCCAGTACACAAATCGGCCTTTACTACAAATCACAGTCAACATTTCTAGGTCAGCTAGAGAACAGTAAACAAATGAGTTTATGGTAATATAATTCCTTTGTGGCAGAAAATAGTTACATCAATTATAAAACTCAGAAGCGAAATAAGAAGGAAAACTCTTTTTAAATGAAGGAAGAAGGCAACGGGAGGATGGGAAGCAAAAGTTGATGGAGTTATGACTCTGAGCATGATTTATTATAAATTTAGGATATAGGAACAAAAGCTTCTACCATTTCTATTTCAGTACCTTTGTGTGGCATGGAGGCCCCTCATGATCTCATTTCCTAGATGTACCATTTTCAAGTGTATAGATTCTTCACTGGACAGCTCTTTTTATGCTTTTCAGCTGTCCCCAAGTGCCCTTTCACTGCAGGAAGGTCCCTCCCACTTACACATAGCAGCTTGGTCCTTCCAGATGCTGCTCTGCACAGCACTGCTTTCTGGATGAGGTTCGCACTGTTGACCAGACTCATGCAAATAACACCAATGGCCAGATGACATGAGCAGGATAGTCAGAACAGCTATTCCAATTTGCAAAGGACAATGCTATTGAAGACTGTTTTCCAAAGCAAGTGAAACAATAATTTCAAAACCTCAAGTACACAGTGTCATAAAATCATCTTTTTTCACATGAAAAAGTTAGAACATTAGCTTTGTCCAAATTGCCCACTAATCTTTACCCCTTCTGTTGCATGTCCTAAAAGAGTGATTCAGCCTATCTTACATACTCCAGAAACTTGGTATGGCAATATTCTGGCAGCAAAAATGATTTTCTATTAGTTTTGCTTTCTATATATCTTGTTGTTGTTGTTATGTGATGTGGAGTTGGTTCTGACTCATAGCGACCCTGCACAGGGTTTCTGAGGCTGTAAATCTTTACGGGAGCAGAAAGCCTCATCTTTCTTCCTCGGAACAACTGATAGTTTTGAACTGCTGACCATGAGATTAGCAGCCCAATTCATAACCACTACGCTACCAGAGCTCTTTTTCTATATATCTTACAGTGGAAAAAATCTTTACTAAATAAAATGTCATGTCCATAATGACTGTTCTCTTTATGATTTATTTATTTTTTTTGCTTTTGCATTATTTAGAATACCGCTTGTTAATTTGATTATTGCTTGTTCTTGTTCCGGTTAGCAATTAATCTTTGTTAGACAAATATATGCCTGAGTTGAAACTACGGGATCATCTTAAAGTTAAATTAGTCCTTTAGCACTCCTCATTACAAACTTACACCTGCCAGGAAACATGGAGTTCTTTAGCTTTTTAAGCAAACAATCCCAGTTCAGTTATTT
>NW_006408694.1:569946-572487 GCF_000296735.1 Chrysochloris asiatica
TGAGAATGGACACTATTAATTAATACTGTCTCTATGTAGTCAGCCTCTTCCTGTCTTAGAGTGCCTAAGAAACACCCTTCACTTGATTTCTCTCTCCTTCTTTATTTCAATGGCTTGTATCTTTCCTGATTTACCTTCATTCTTTATTTCTTGGTTTCACCCCCTTTTCCCCCCTTGAGATACTTTTCTTTCTAGGGATGCTGCCCTTGGTCCTCTTCCCTACTCAATCTCTCTCTGGGTAAATCCACACATTCCCATGATTTGAACAATTTGCTTCAACTCAGCAGCCAACAAACCCCATTCCATTCACCAGCCTTTACTGAGCTACAGAGTTCTGTGTGTTAGATGATGGATGTTCTGTTGTTGAGGGGTGCACAATGCACACACAGTTTGATACAAGGAAGCAATCTGGTTCTGGCAGACAATATCTGCTTTCTCTTAGACAGAACACACTTCTTCTTTTATTTGCCACCCCCTGTACACACCATATTAGCACAATTTTCTTCTCAGAAAGAAGGGCATGAAGATTTCCAGCTAGGCTACCCAGTTTTAAGAAGAAGGCTTTGTGCATAGCTGGACCATGCCACAATAAGTTATATTTTGGTGCGTGACACCTGTAATCAAATTGGGCTAGCTCTCCAAGTGCCTTTGCTTTCTCACTATACCACAGTCTAAACTATTTATCTGACTTTAAATGAGGTGGCTCTTTATTAGTAGAGTTGGTATGATAGTATAGTCCATCATTTGGAATTCATACACACATACACACACACACACACACACACAGAGACACAAGAGGTCTTCAAAAAGTTGTGGAAAGGAAAGATAATGGAATTTTTCACCAACTTTTTGAAATCCTCTCAATATGTTATAGTTGTAATGTGGCCAATGACTTACAGCAACCCCATACATGGTGGAATAAATTCTGCCTGGTCCCAAGCCATCTCCACGATCAGTTTTGGCTTGTATTGGCTGATTTTCAGAAGGTCGCCAGGCCTTTCTAAATATATTCATATATTCACATGTGTGTATGTGTTGGACTGCTAATAGCAAGGTTAGTAGTTCAAATTCAATAGCCACTCCATGGGAGAAAGATAGCACTGTCTACCCCTGTAAAGATTTATGACTCAGAAAGCCTACATAGGATCACAATAAGTTGGAATCAACTAAATAGCAATGGAAAAAATATACATATATACATATATATTGAAAGTGCCATGGGCTGCCGAATGAACAAACAGATCTGTTTAGGCCAGGATGGCCAAATTTTGTCTCTCATACTTCGGACATATTGTCAGGAGGGACCAGTCTCTGGAGAAGGATATCATGTTTGGTACGGTGGAGGGTCAGAGAAAAAGAGGAAGACCCACAGTGAGATGGATTGGAAAAGTGGCAGCATCAATGGGCTCAAGCATGGCAACAATTGTGAAGTTGGTCCAGGACCGGGCAGTATATTGCTCTGTTGTGCATAGGGTCGGTATGAGTCCGTACCGACTCGATGGATGGCACCTAACAACAACAAATATATATATATGTGTGTGTGTATATATATATTGAAAGTGTGTATATATACATACACACACACACACACACACATACATACAAGGGTGAGTCAAAAATCGCCTGCATTCTGGCTGTAGATTTTATTTTAATCAACCTTTAGAAAAGACAAATACATCATTTTTCACCATAAGCTTGCTTTACAGTACACTTTGTTCATCTGTCACCAAACTTTCTTATTCTCTATTAAAAAATGTTTTAAGCTGAGCTGAGAACCACGAATGCACCACTGTCTTCACTTCTTCATCAGAGATGAATGTTTGTCCTTGAAGGGCTGATTTCAGGGGACCAAGCAGATGAACTTCCAATGGAGCAAGATCAGCACTATAGGGAGGATGCTGTAATCCCTCTAAAGGAAGCTTTTGCAGAATGTCCACAATGTGGGTACAGGTATGTGGATGTGCACTGTCATGCAAGATCATAATGCCTTTGGATAGCAGTTCTCTGCATTTCATCCATTTTAGGCTTCAGCTCTTCAGTGAGCATCTCACTGTAAGGAGCACTGTGGATCGTTGAACTTTTTTCCTGATAGTGTTCCAGTACTGACCCTTGAGAATCCCAGAAAACGATAAGCATCAAATTTCCAGCAGATGGTTGTCTTTTGAACTTTTCTTGGTTTGCAATTGAGGATGTTTCCATTCCATACTCTGTGGTTTACTTTCAGGCTCTTAATGATAAATCCATGTCTCATGACCAACTATTTTTTTTTAAGTGTTTTATTGTGAATTATATGATAGTTTACATGGGAGAACATTAGTTTTACATTCATTCTATCGTACATCGTATCATTGCCATGGTTATAATCCCCTCCATGCATCATCAACCGACCAAAGGGTATACCCTGCAAGCCTGCCCGCTATACTTCCCCCCCACCCCCCACCCCCAGTCTTCAGCACACAGTCGCTCTCCCTCTCTGGATCCGAAGTCCCCAGCTGCTCCATCGCTCCATGTCATTGTCTCTGCCTCCATCTCGGGCATCAC
>NW_006408694.1:592474-608399 GCF_000296735.1 Chrysochloris asiatica
AAAAATGAGGCTTTCTGTTCCCATAAAGATCTATAGCCTTGGAAATGACTTGATGATACAACAGTAACATTAAACACAAAGCAAGGAGTCCTGGGAGCACACTAGGCCAAGTATGGTGGTGGTTATGTGCCGTCGAGTCAGTTCCGACTCATAGTGACCCTGTATAGAATTTCTGATGCTGTAAATCTTTGCAGGAGCAGAAATCCTCATCTTTCTTTTGTGGAACAGCTGGGACTTTTGAACTGCTGACTTTGAGGTTAGCAGCCTGATTCGTAACCACTGCTAATTAAAAGATTGGTGCTTCAAATCTACAGCTGCTGTGCAGGAGAAAGACACAGCTTTCTGCTCCTGTAAAGATTTACAGCCTTGAAAACCCTATGGAGCAGTTCTACAGTATCCTACAGGGTCAATATCAGGCAGATTCAACCCGATGCCAGTGGTTTTGGGTTATTTATTGAATACAAAATAGTACTGATTTATTTTTTCTAGATAACTACATTAATAACACAACGTTTGCCCAAACTGTGTTTCCCAAATCTAAGTTCAAAACTGTGCCCAATACTGAAATAAGACTCAAAAGAAAGAAGGTGCATTACAGGAGACTAGTCTGCTGTAACAACTCTTCCTTACTCCTGTTCTGACCTAGAGCTAGTTTCCAAATCCAGCTTTGCTTTCAAGATTTCCCACAGTTCCCACTAAAAGGACTCTCCACCATGAATTCCTGTGTTACTTCTCAAGTAACTTGCTTTCCCATGAGCCTTTAATTTGGATTTACATGCAGTTTTACTAAGGGATCTTCGGAAACCTTATACAGGATTGCTATGAGTTGGAACGGACGCAACTGCACTTAACAACAATAGAGAATTCCTTATAGTTCATTTTCGATTATGGAAAATAGCAGATTGGAAAATGATTATTAAAAAGGTGGAAAGAAATGTAGGAAAAAGTTCTATCATTTACATTTACATATATTTCCTTTTGGAAGTAATAGATAAGGTGTTAGTATGGGGTTAGTATGTAGTATGTATAAGACCCTTAGCAATATTTTAATCGAGGAGGTCCTTCTTAAATTTTGAAACCTCTAGGCTAGGAGTGAGCTACTTCTTGCCCCTCAGTGTATGGTAGTTCTTTTTGTAAACAAGTTTCCTTATCAAGTAAACTGTCCTTTTCCTCAGAGAACTTTTCACAGTTTATACTTAATTTTGTGCTAATTTAATTACCTGTTTCTCACTAAAATGAAACTTTAGGAAAGGATTAGTATATGCCTTGTTTTACCTTTTTGTCCCCAGGTCTAGTACAGTTTCTTATCCATGATAAGGATTAGTACAGAGAGAAAGAGAGAGAGATAGAACAATAGAGACAGATACATACAGAGAGAGGGAAAGAAGGGAGAAAGAAGAAATAAGGAAGGTAAGAAAGGAGTGAGGGGGTGTAGGAAGACGGAAGAGAGAGAGAAGAAACTATTCTTCAAATGTAGAGACAAAACCAGAGAAAACTAGATGTTCATGATTTGCACAATTCTTCTATTCTGCTTCTTTGTGATTTCAGTGTGAACTGCAAATGCCAAAACACAGTGAAATAAAATCTGTACTCCTGACATGTTGTTTGTGATCTGTGTATAAACAAGATTTCATGGAAATTTCCAGAGAACACTTCATAAGATTTATAGTCTAATTCCCTAGATGGAGGAAGTTTGGGGAATTAAACCAAGTATTCTAAATCTTTGATTCTTCAGCAAACAGTATGAGCCTGTCTCTTTCCTCTCTCTCTCCCTCAGGGATATAACCACATCTATGGTCCTCCCTGCAACGACCAAGTCATAGGTTGTCCTCTCACTGGCCCATGCTTACAATCAAATTGCGACTGATCAGAAAATGCTGCTTTAAAAAAAAAAAAAAAAAAAACTTAAAAAAAAATCACTACTTAAAAAAACTTCAAACATACCCAAAAGTGGAAAAAATCAACACAATGAGTACACCCTTCATGCATACTCAAATAAAGACCATTTTTTGAGTTCTGAAATCCATCTCAAGGAAAGCAGGATTTTGACCAGCATGCAGAACGCTGATGCTTCCTGGATTTATCCTTTTCTAAAGCCTCCCTTTTCCTTTTCATTTACCAACAGAGAAAGAACAGGTATCCTGAGCCTGCACGGTTCAGTGAAATACACACCCCACAGCCAATAACTGGCTATATCAAGCCATCTTAGAAGGCTTGAATTGGTATCTCTCTTCTCTACCCCCACTTTCTTGCCTCATCTTGAAGCTGTGTCTTTATGCTCAAGCCATCCTGTCATCTCAATATTCCTCACATGCCAAGTGTAACTGTGTACCCTTTTCAAAAACAGGAAATTCTTCATTCTCCCTTGAAAATCTCTTGTTCAATTCACCTCCAGTGGCATCTTCACTAGAGGAGTATGGGTCACGCTGGCTGACACTGTCTGAGAGGGTAACACCAAAATGATGCTTTATAATTTTCTTGTGCAGTGTTGCAGCAGAAATTGATTGTTTTTTAAATAAAAATATGCCTGTAGTTAGTTATAAGTACAAAAACATTTTTTTTTCCCTAAGTCTAGCTTACATGTATCAATATGCCTATGGAGCTAAAATGCTATGCTAATTTCCTTTTCAAAGCTTCTAGGAGCTCTAGTAGTGTAGTGGTTACAAGACAGACTGCTAACCTCAAGGTCAGCAGTTCAAAACTACCAGCATTCTGTGGGAGAAAGATAGACTTTCTGTTCCCACTAAGATTTATAGCCTCGGAAACTCTGTACAGGGTCATTATGAGTCAGAACTGAATCCACGGCACATAACCACCACCAACCACCACAGTGTACTCTGGTCAGAGCTGTCATCATCCAATTACCATGACACTTTGAATCATGTATTTTTTACCTAAAATATTTGTGAACCTATGTCAATGAAGTAATAATTAAGGAAAAGAAGGGGAAAAGGTTTTTTAAATTCCTGCTTAGTTACTAATAATGTATTAACTAATAATCTTCGATTCATAGAATCTAAGAAATAATATATTTATTGTAATTTACAACTATGTTTATCATGTACTTTCTGTGATTAAAATCGATATAATAACCATTATTAAAGAAAGAGGCTTATGGGATAACAACAATCCTACTGTCCTCATCCTGCAATTTTCAGGCATCATTTCCTTAGGGAAGACTTCTGATTGAAAATAGCTCTCCTAATCATCTAGAAGTTTCACCTGAGGAAAAATGTTGCCCAAGAAGGAAGAAGTCCATTCTGCACTGAAGACACTGGCAAAAATAAGGCTCCAAGAATTGACAGAATATAAATTGAAATTTTTCAACAAATTGATGCAGCACTGGAAACACTCACAAATCTATGTCAAGAAATTTGAAGACAGCTACCTGGTCAACCGATTGGAAGAGATTATTTTTGTGCTTCTTCCAAATAGAGGTGATCCAGTGGAATGTAGGAATCATAAAACAGTATCATTAATATCACATGCAAGTAAAATTTGGCTCAAGATAATTAAAAACCTCTCATTGACAGAGAGTTCTCAGAAATTCAAGTCATATTCAGAAGAGGATGTGAAACTAGGGATATCATTGCTGATGTGAGATGGATATTGGCTGAAAGCAGAGAATACCAGAAAGATATTGACTTGTGCTTTATTGATTATGCAAAGGCTTTTGACTGTGTGGATAATAACAAGCTATAGATAATACTGTGAAGAAAGGGTTTCCAAAATAACTAACAATTAACTGTGCTCATGAGGAACCTGAACAAAGACCAAGAAGGAGACACTGAATGGTTTAAAATCAGGAAAGGTGTGTGCCAGGGTTGTATTCTTTCACCATAATCATTCAAACTGTATGTTGAGTAAATAATCTGAAAAGTTCAATTACATGAAGAAGAATGTGGCATCAGGATTGGAGGAAGACTCATTAATAACCTGTGATATACAGCTGATATAACCTTCCTTGCTCCAAGCAAAGAGGACTTAAAATACATATTGATGAAGATCAAAGACCATGACCTTCAGTATAGGTTGCACCTCATTGTAAAGAAAATAAAAATTCTCACAATTGGACCAATAAATAACATCATGATAAACAGAGGAAAGATTGAAGTTGTCAAAGACTTCATTTTGTTTGGATCCATAAGCAACACTTACGGAAGCAATGGTCAAGAAATCAAACGATGTATTGCATTGGGCAAATCTGTGGCATAAGACCTCTTTAAAATGTTTAAGAGCAAAGATACCAGTTTGAGGACTAAGGTGTGCCTGACAAAAGCCATGGTATTTTTTATAGCTGTATGTGAAAGTCGGACAATGAATAATGAAGACCATAGCAGAATTGATGCATTTGAGCTATGGTGTAGAAGCATATTGAAAGTACTCTGGACTGTCAGAAGAAGAAACAAATCTATCTTATACAAAGTATAGCCAGAATGTTGCATAGAAGCTGGGATTGTGAGACTTTGTCTCTCATACTTAAGACATGTTATAAGGATGGACCAGTCCCTAAAGAAGGCCATCATGCTTGGTAAAGAGGAGAGTCAGTGAAAAAGAGGAAGACCTCCAATGAGATGAATTGGCACAGTGGCAGCAACATTGGGCTCAAGCATCACAATAATTGTGGGATGACACAGAACCAGGTATTGTTTTGTTCTGTTGTGCCTAGGGATGCTATGAGTTGGACTGACTTGACAGTATCTAACGACAACCACAATCTGAGTTGGATTATATAACCCATGAGTTGCTGCTACTTTGGTTGTCATCAACTTGACTCTGACTCTTGGAGACCCCATGTACCAAAGAATGGAATAAAATGTTGCCTAGTCCTGTACCATCTTCACAGTTGATGGTATGCTTGGGTCCACTGTTGCAGCCACTGTGTATTGTGAATGTTTTCCAGCCTAGGAGGCATATCTTATAGCACTATATGAGGCAATATTCTGTTGTGATCCACAGGGTTTTGAGAAACCAAAACCAAAACCAAATCCAATTCTCTCTGTTCTGGTTTTTGTAGAGTGTGGCAAGGATGAGGAAGCAATACAGTTTCCACTGGGCCTGAGACTTTCTAAATCTTCTTGCATAGAAGCATGTATCTTTGTGTGAGACCTTGTAATGATTCTGATTGAAACTATTTAAGTGTTTAATATGTTTAGCTTGGGTACAGAGACACATTCTTTTGTAATTCACTCTGAGGATTTCAACTTCTTTGCAAGGCAAATTGTAAAGCTGCTAAGAAGTTGATAAGGGAAACATTGAATTAAAAAATTTTAAGTATTATAATATGAAAAACTTGGGAGAAGTTTAATAAATGTAGAACCCTCCCTCCCCAATATTTATTCTTGCTGTTTCTCTTTTGTGGGAGATAGTGGGTAAGGAGGGAAGTTGAACTGAAGGGAAAAAAAGTGAAAAACAGAGTTCTTAGTTGGTGTAAATGGCTAATGTGCTTGGCTGCTAATTTAAGGCTTGGCAGTTCAACTCTACTAGAGGTGCCTTGGAAGAAAGTCCTGATGATCTACCTTGAAAGTTCTACTCTCACATACACTGGGTCATCTTGAAAGTTCTACTCTCACATACACTGGGTCACCTTGAAAGTTCTACTCTCACATACACTGGGTCACCAAGACATGGAATCGACTTGACAGTTTTGGTTTTCTTAGAAAGAGAGAGAGCGAGATGGGCAGAATAAGTGTGTCTTTCTCACATGTGAAAGAGGGACATGGTCAGACAACCGACTGATGAAAATAATCATTTAAAATAACTACATGCTTTACATATTATTATGTGGCTGACTTTTTAACATTTATTAACTCACATATTTCTGATACTAAAACTTTTTTGATATATTCTACTCATGAGGAAACGGAGGCTTAGAGAGGTAAAATTATACAAGGGGCAGCAAATAATTTCTGAAAATGGCCAGATAGTACCAGTTTTAGGCTTTGTTTATCGTATAGTCTCTCTACAACTAGTAAACTTCATTGCAGCATGAAAGCAACCAGAGGGATATCTAAACTGATGAAGAAACAAGCCATGAGCCAAGTTTTGCTGACCCCTGATCACTGGAAAAATTTCAAGAAATACCAGAAGCAAGGTTTTAACTCACATTTTTCAGCCTTCCAAGTTTTTGCTGTAGGATAGGCACTGGACTGCTAACCACAAGTGTTGGTGGTTCAGACCCAACAGCTGCTTCTTGGAAACCCTATGCAGGGTTGCTATGAGTCAGAACTGACTTGAAGGCCTTTAACAACAACAACACACTTTTCAGACTTGGGTCTATCATGAAGACTGATACATTTTGGAAATCTTTTAATTTGTGGTAGTGTGATGGCTATCCGAATTAAAGTGAGAGGACTTGTGACCAACCATATAAACAAACAAACAAAACTTCAGGGAACACTTTGGTGTCAAATGAAGTTTGGGCAAGGATAAACCTCCTGAAGAGTGTCTGTTCAGATATAAAGTTGTCAAATAAGAAGGACAAATGCCACACTTTAATAAACCTCGTTATTTTTAGAAAAGTAGGCAGACATTTGTCAGGTAAAGGGTCAGATGCCCATGAGTTCAGGCTGGTTCCTGGCATGGTTTATTCTATCCTCCTGCCTGCTTGGAGATGGCTGTTTGCCCCTTGTCTGGTCTCTCACTATGCCGACCAGAAGCATCTGAGAGGGTGTCTTTAGTTGTTTCTCCTTCCTGCTTGTTTCCAAGGTGCCTCTGTGCTCTGGGATGCTTGTGAACTGATGGCTTAATGTTGCAAATTGCTCAACTGTCTCATGAGTACTGATGATTATCAGTCTATTTTGAAACATCTGCAATGCAGGGCAGCCACTGAAATGACTGTCTGTGTCTCTATAATTTATCATCAAGTATTAATTACAATGAGAACCACTGTCTAATCACCCACATTCAGAGTTATTCATCCTCAGAGGATTTGGAAGAAGGCCCAAAAGAAGAGAAGTTGTTGGCACTACCCAGACCCAAAAACTATGACCAGGATCAATGTCAAAAAGGAGGAGGGCATGTGCCCCTAGGACAGCAAACACATGAGTAGGTGGCTCTGAGTGAGACTAGTTGGCATGCCAAATCCTGGTGACATAAGGAGACACACCAGACCTGGCTCCTCCTCTTTTCCTTCTTATCCTTCATCCCTCCCTCGATTCTTCCTTTCTGCATATGTTTGCTGAACACCTATTAAGTGCCATCCACAGAGACACAAGCATGATTCTCTAGAGGCATTGGAAATCTATATTAAAATAGGAATATAGTCACAAAGCATATTTACTACAAGGAATATGGTGGTGGAGGTTGGGAAGACAGAGGGGCAACCTTTGAACCAAGGCTGTGTCCTGAGGGGAAGGTAGCCTATGGGAAAGTCAGCCAGCGCAGCAGCTTTTAGGTGCAGCAGAGGCTGGAGAACTGGTGTGTGAGGGAGGAGACACCTGTGATGAGCAGAAGTAGAACATGGACATAGGACACCACACCGGGACAGGACACCATTCTGGATGCCAAGGCACCTGGAGAAGCAGCCTACCAAGGTATGTGGGAACCATGAAGTGGCAGGGGAATTAGATGTGAGCCAGTATTTCAGGGAGAGATGTCAGTGAGAGTGGAGGATGAGGAATTCAGACAGAATGTGTATTCTGGGTGACTTAATTTTACCTGTTTTTCATTTGAATGAGAATCAAGAAAATAATGTCCTTTGAAATATTTTATGAGCCAAAACTTTCTATTTAAATCAAATTAGCAATTCCAAATCCTAACTTATCTCTTAAATTTGCATCCCTCCTGTCACCAGGAGCTGTTTTAGGCCCTGAGACCAAAGGAAACTTTCCTGGAGGAGGAAGACTTTCTTAGAATGACAGGTCAGAATAACCTATAGGATAAAGAAAGAAGTTTTTTCCTTCACTAATGTAAAAACTGTCTCTTCATAGAATAATATATTAAACAATTATTTTAATTAAAAGAATGAAAAGAAGAGTCATAGACAAGAAGAAAATATTAGCAAAACATTTGATGAAAGACTTGTATCCAAGAGATACAAAGAATTTGTATAACTCAACAATATGTATACAGCTCAATTAAAAAATGGCTAAGAGTTCTGAACACTTCACCAGATGTATACAGAAGGCAAATAAGCTTATAAAAAGATGCTTAACATCATATGCCATTAAAACAGCAGTGAGATGCCACTACACACCCATTGTTGTTGTTGTGAAGTGTCGTCAAGTCGATTCCAACCCATAGCAACCCTGTATAGTGTTTCAAGCTGGTGAGCTTGAAAAGCCAACCTTGTAGTTCAAATGGCTTTGAAGTCTGGCACATTAACTCACAGAACCACACCAGGACTCCCTACATACCCATTAGAATGGCTAAAATGTAATGCACCAAGAACACTGAATGCTGGTGAAAATGTGGAGCAACAGGAACGCTCATTCATTGTTGGTAAGAATGTAAAATGGTACAGCCACTTTGGAAGGCAGTGTGACAGTATCTTTTAATGATAAACATAGGTTTATCATACAATCTAGCAATTGTGTTCCTACATGCTTACCTAAATGAGTTGCAAATATAAGTCCACACAAAAATCTGCACATGTATGTTTATAGAAAATTTAGCCATAATTGCCAAATATCAAAAGCAACCAAGATACCTTTCAGTAGATGAATGGGTGAGCAACCTATAGTATATGCACATAATAGAGTAGTTCTTGTTGTTAAGTGCCATCGAGTCAGTTCTGACTCACAGCGACCATGTATAGGGTTTCTGCGAAGTGGATGGTGAGTTTTAACTGCTGATCTTGTGGTTCAAACTAACCTTGTGTCCAGTGCATTATCCTACAGGGCTACACTAGGACTCCAATGGAATATTACTCATTGATAAACAGTGGTGAGTTATCAAGCCATGCAAAGACATGGAGGACTGTGGTGCTGTGAATTATTTAATGTCTCTTCTAGCCATAGTCTTTATAAACTCCCATCAGTCTGGGTAAGAAAAGATAGGGGAAGATGCTGATGGATTATAGGATTCAGTTGGGAGTGATTGCTAACAGGGCCAATTGTGATTGGTCCATGTTTCCACCATGCTAGGGATAAAGATGAGGCTTTCTACTCCCGTAAGGATTTATACCCTCGGAAACCCTGTACAGGGTCGCTATGGGTCGGAACCGACTCGAAGGCACTTAACAACAACAACAACAGGGATAAAATGAGCCATCTCAGAAACGAAAGAGGGTATCTGATTACCATCAAGGAAGACAAGGCAGGAGTGGAGTATGTCCTTTGGACCTTGAAATCCCTGTGCCTTGAACCTACTTGACTCAGTGATAGAAAGCTGGGACACCATAGGAGTAGAAGATGAGTGACAGAGGGGCAGTGGCAGCAGAACCAAGAGCCAGAGCACCCACCAGAACGAGTGGTGAGCTTCCCAGTCCACAGAGCGAGTAAAGATGAGTGCCTGTGGGCAGGAGGCCCATTTGTTGAGTGGGGTGCCACAGAGGAGTGGGGCTCACTTCTGGAGTGTGAAGTCACAAAAAGCACTTAACAGGGGAGCTGGGTTTGCTAATTCACTGAATGAGAATTTACTGTCTTCTGACTAAAGCTTATAATAGAGTGGAGTGCCCTTTGGGCATTTATCTGCAGTGGTAAAGGAGCTTTGTAACGTTTCCAGAATAGGGCAGAGGCCAATGGGCCAGAGATATGTTCGCCAGAGGACCAGGTAGAGAAGATGTTTTTGTTAAGTACCGTGGAGTCGGTTCTGACTCATAGCAACCCTGCACAGGGTTTCCGAGGCTGTAAATCTTTACGGGAGCAGACCGCCTCATCTTTCTCCCGGGGAACCACTGGTAGTTTCGAACTGCTGACCTTACGGCTTGCAGCCCGATTCGTAACCACTACGCTACCAGAGCTCCTTTAACTTCCCTAATAAACTCTGTAACTTAGTATGGTGTCTGAGTTGTCTGAGGCAAGAGCAACACATATTTAATCCAGCTGAGAAACAGACTTTTTTTGTAAGAACCTTTAAATACATATTGCTAAGTGAAATCAGCCAGTCTGAAAAGGCTAGATACTGTATGATTCCAACTATATGGCAATCTGGAAAAATAAAAAGATCAATAGTTGCTAGAAGTTTAGGTAAATGAGGAGAGAGGACTAGGTGGAGTACAGGACATTTTTTAGGGCAGTGAAACTATTTTGCTTGATGCATGACATTATACATTTGGAAAAACTCCAAGGAGGGTACCATACAAATGTTACTGTTCTTAAGTGCCGTTGAGTCTTTTCCGACTCATAGCGACCTTGTACAGGGTTTCTGAGGAGCAGTTGGTGGGTTTGAACTGCTAACCTAGTGGTTCGTACTCCAGTGCTGATTTTGCAGTGCACCACCAGAAATCCACAACACAAATAGTGAACCTTTAAGAAATCTATATTGTTGTTAAGTACTCTGTCAAGTCGGTTCTGACACATAGGGACCCTGTATAGGATTTCCAAGGATCAGCTGGAGGTTTGAACTGCTGACCTTTCAGTTAACAGTCTAGTACTTATTGTACAGCAACACACCAGGACTCCAAGTAAACTATGGACTTTAGTTAATAACAATGTATTGTTATTGTTAAGTGCTGTGGAGTTGGTTTTGACTCATAGTGACCTTGTACAGGGTTTCTGAGGAACTGCTCATGAATTGAACTGCTATCCTAGGGGTTCAAATTGACCTTGCAGCCAAGTGCTTATTCTAATGCACCAAACTAATAACAATGTATGGATATTAATGAATTTTAACAAATGTGCCACAGAAATACAAGATGTATTAATAGGAGAAACTCTGTAAGGAGAGAGAGAGGATATAAGGTAACTTTCTGTAAGCCTAAAAATGTCCTAAAAAAATAAAATCTACTAAAAAAAATCACTTGGAAGTAAGAGAAAAAAATCTTTGGTATTTTATTTACCTATGCAGAGTATGCACTTCAGTGTATTTGGGTTAAAGTCCACTGAATCTGTTTGTGGGAAGGAAGAAAGTCATGTACACAGGATTCCCTTGGTTTGCAGAAAAGCACTATGACAGAACAGATTTCATAGCCCTGTGTATATGGATTGGAGACAAGAGACATGTTGTCCAAAGGGAAAGTATGGCTCTGTGGGTTCTCATGTGCCAGGCCAGCTCCATTTAGAGGAAGGAAATGAGGGTTCCAGAAGGTTAATCAAGGAAAGGCAACAAGTTGAAGAAACACAGGAATGAGAGGTAACGTCTGCCACCAAAATCCATTTGTAGGTCTGTGGAAAGACAACAGACTTCATCTACCTGCTTTGAATTCATTATGTTCCTGGTTCGTTCCTCAATTTATGGTAGAAATGGAAGTCCTTTAACAATACTTTGCATTTCATGATGCAGCTTTCCTGAAGGATCTCAAATGATAACTGTTTTCCAGGTTTGCTACTTTGAGGGGAGTAGGTGGAGGCCTAGATTCACTTTTTCAGGGATGGCTGAAGTGTGGAACCCCAGTACCTCTGCCTTACTTTCCAGGAAACTGCTCTTTAGGTTGCTTTACTTTTATTACATCTGTAAAAGGAACCTGATTGCTTCTGGGACCATTTAGTAATGCAGCAATAAATTGTACTTTCAAGGCTGATGGGATAAAGCACTGGACTGTAATGTAGGTTTGAACCACAAGGTCTATGGTTTAAACTCACCAGCCTCTCCTTGGAAACCCTCTGCCGGGTCTCTGTGAGTCAGAACTGATTTGTTGGCACTTAACAACAACAACAATGCCTTCCTGGGTGATTTAAGTAATAATAATATAAAAAACAGACTCAGTCTTCCTAAAGCAGACCTCTTTGCAGTTTATCTGTTCTTGTGATCAGAATGACTTGGAGGGAGCCTACCCTGTAAGGACACCCACTTGCCCCAGAGTGGTACAATGAAGGAGTATTAGCTCTGCCCCATCCTTTCCAGGTCCTTGAGAGCATATCTGTCACCCCACTTTGGGGACCCAATTTCTTATACACAACTGTCTCAGAAAGGCCCTCAGTGCTGTTTAAGAAGGAGATGTGAACTTTTTTAGTTGCTTTTTTTTTTTTTTTTAGAGAATAAAACATGATGAGAACATTTAATGTCATGAAGACCACCTCAGAGAGTTCAATGACCAATCTGGATCCCCAGCAGAAGTCTTGAATCTGAGCCCTCTAATGACTGAAAGCTAAATTGTCATTCTGTTTTAAGATGATTTCAGAGGATATTTTTAGTTTAACGTTTAAAGATTATCTCAGTGCAATAGCTTTCAGAGGTTCATCCACCTCCGTGACTCTAGAAAGTCTTTAGAGTCTGTGAGAATTTGATACTCTGTTCTGAATTTTCCCCCTTTTGATCAGAATTCTTCTATAGATGTTTAGATTCAAATATTCAGTAATGGTAGCCAGCCATGCAGTTCCTGTGGTCTCAGGGTAAAGGAGGCAGTTGTTTATGGAGGCAATTAGCTACATATTACATATTCTTCTTCTATTCCTTACTCTCCTTCCTCTGTTGCTCCAGGCAAATAGAAACGAACCGTTGTGCCTTGGATGTCTACATAAAAGCTTTTAAGACACAAGATACTATGTATCTAGGAGATAGAACAGAAGCCCTAAACACATTATTAGATGGTACTTAGCAACAAAAAACTAAAATTGTGACCCTAAATGTCCAAAGGTAAAGAATGCAATTCCACGAAATTTTCAGTTGTACATAAGTGCCATGGCTGCCAAAAGAACCAATAGATCCATTTTGCAAGAAGTGCAGCCCGAGTGCTCCTTAGAGGCCAAGATGGCCAAACGTTGTCTCTCATACTTCAGACATATTGTCAGGAGGGACCAGTCACCTGAGAAAGATATCATGTTTGGTAAGGTGGAGGGTCAGAGAAAAGAAGACCCCCAACGAGATATATTGGTCAAGTGGCAGCATCAATGGACTCAAGCGTGGCAATAATAGTGAGGTTGGCCCCAGGATTGGGCAGTTTTTCATTCTGCTGGGCATAAGGTCGCTATGAGTTGGTACCGACTCGATGGCACCTAACAACAAAAACAAGTGGCCTCAGAAACTATTCTTTTTGTTTTTAGTTTTTGGTTATTGTTGTAAATATACCTATCACAAAACATTTGTCAAATCAACTCTTTATAAATGTAAAAATTATTGACAACAATTACAATAATCAGTTGTAAAACCCTACCCTTAATAAGTCCTTGTGCGGTGCTGTGGGTTAATGCACTGCTCCACAAAGTCAGTTTGAACTGCAAGGTCAGTGGTTCAAGCTCACCAGCTGCTCCTCTGAAACCCTATACAGGGTTTGGCTCAGCACTGGCTTGATAGCACCGAACAACAGCAACCCTTAATAAATGCAATTCTACCATCACTGTAGAATCCTTTCCATTCCTTCTCCCTCCCACTACCAGTAAGCATTAACGAACATTTGTCCAAGGTACTTCAGTATCCTTCAACAATCACTTACTCATTCTAAATAACTTTTTTCAACAACATTAACATCTCTGTGCATGTGGACCTTACAAAGTAGAATATGCAGGAATCAAATTAACTACATCTGTGGAAAGAGACAGTGGAGAAACTCAATATTATCAGTGAAAACAAAGCCAGGGGCTAACAATGGAACAGATTATCAATTGTTTATATGTAAGCTCAGAACGAAGCTGAAGAAAATTAAAATAAATCCATGAGTGCCAAAATATGATTGTGAGTATATCCCACCTGAATTTAGAGACCATCTCAAGAATAGACTTGATATTGGCTAATGCCACTAATGACAGAAGACCAGAGGAGTTATGGGATAACATCAAGAACATCATACATGAAAAAGTCATTAAAAGGACAGAACAAAAAGATCAAAATGGATGTCAGGAGAGACTCTGAAACTTGCTCTAGAGTGTAGAGAATCTTAAGTGGAAGAACTGATGAAGTAAAAGAACAGAACAGAAATTTGCAAAGTGTAGCTAGAGAAAACAAAGTCAAGTACATAATGAAATGTGCAAAAACTTGGAGTTAAAAAACCAAAAGGGAAGAACATACTCAGCATTTCTCAAACTGAAAGAACTGAAGAAACAATTTAAGCCTCAACTTACAATACTGAGGGATTCTATGGGCAAAATACTGAACAATATAGGAAGCATCAAAAGAAAATGGGGGGAAAAAATAAGAAAAAAATGGGAAGGAATACACAGAGTCAATGTACAAAAAAATTTTTGGTCTATGTTCAATCATTACAGGAGAAGAAGAACTGATGATATTGAAGGAAGAAGTCCAAGCTGCACTGATGGCATTGGCAGAAAACAAGCCTTTATTAATCAACAGAATACTAATAGAAATGGCTCAACAAACTAATGAGTACTAGAAGCCCTCATTAGTCTATGCCAAGAAATTTGAAAGGGAGCTAATTGCTCCACCTACTGGAAGAGAGCTCTGGTATCGTAGTGGTTATGAATCGGGCTGCAAACCGCAAGGTCAGCAGTTCGAAACTACCAGCCACTCTGCGGGAGCAAGATGAGGCTTTCTGCTCCTGTAAAGATTTACAGCCTCGGAAACCCTGCACAGGGTCGCTATGGGTCGGAATCGACTCGACGGCACTTAACAACAACAACAACTGTAAGAGAACCATATTTGTGCTTATTCCAGATAAAGGTTACCTAACAGAATGCAGAAATCATTGCACAATATCATAAAGTCACACACAAGTAAAATTTTGCTGAAGGTAATTCAAAACATTTGTAGCCATACATCAACAGGGAGATACCAGAAATTCAAGCCAGATGTAGAAGAGGAAGTGGATGTCAGTTGGATCATGGCTGAAAGCAGAGAACACCAGAAAGATGTTTACTTGCGTTTTCCACTGTGTGAATCATAACAATATAGATAACATTTAAAAAAATGTGTATTGTAGAACCCTTAATTGTGTTCTAGAACAAAGTGATACTGAATGGTTTAAAATCAGGAAAGGTGTGTCAGAGTTGTATTGTTTCACCATACTTATTTAATCTGTACGCTGAGCAAATAATCAGAGAAACTGGATTATATGAAGAACAATACAACATTAGATTGGAAGAAGGTTCATTAACAACCCATGATATGCAGATGACATATCACTGATGATATATTGTGAAAGTGAAGAGGACTTGAAGCACTTGCTGATGAAGACCAAAGACTACAACCTGCAATATGGATCACACTTTAACGTATAGAAAACAAAAATCCTCAAAACTGGACAAGTAGACTAGAATCTGATAATGGAGGAAAGATTGCAGTTGCCAAAGATTTCATTTTACTAATGCAGCACTAGAAGCATCGCTCATGGAAGCAGCAGTCAAGAAATCAAACAATGCATTATATTGGGCAAAAGACCTCTTTACAGTGTTAAAGAGATAAGATGTCAGTTTCAAGACTAAGGTGTACCAGACCTACTTCATTATATTTTCAGTTGCTTCATATGCAAATGAAAACTGGGCAATGAAAAAATGAAGACTGGAGAAGAATCGAAGCATTTGAATTATGGTGCTGGTGAAAAGTATTGAACGTATCATGAGAATAAACAAATCTATCTTGTAAAAAGTACAGCCAGAATGTTCTTTAGAAACATGGACTTTGTCTCACATACTTTGAACATGTTATCACGAGGGACCGGTGCCTGGAAAAGAACATCATGCTTAATAAAGTCAAGAGGGCCAGTGAGATAGATTGACACAGTGGCTACAACAATAGGCTCAATCATAGTAATTGTGAGGATGGGGCAGAACCAGGTAGCATTGTCTTCTGTTGTACATTGAGTCGCTATGAGTCTGAGTCAACTGAATGGAACAATGGATAATGATATTGAGCACTTTTCATGTGCTTGGCCATTTGAATGTCTTCTTTGGTGAAAAGTCTATTCAAGTCCTTTCACTGTTTTTATGGTTGG
>NW_006408694.1:609341-633091 GCF_000296735.1 Chrysochloris asiatica
ATTGTTATACCATTAACAGGCTGTCCTGATTATTGTTGTATATTATGTTTTTAAATCAGGAAGTATGATTCCTCCTACTTTGATCTTCTCTTTCAACATTGTTATAGCTATTCAGTAATAGGTTAGATTCAGGAGTGTGACTAAGAGTAGAAAATAGAGTGTCCATGTGCTTTGTAAACTGTAAAGAGCATTACAATAATTGTTTTGTCTCCATGGTTTACAAAATAAAATCCAAAGGAAAGAACTTGCACGGGTTGGTGATAGAGAGATACCACACACATTCTTTTAGACACTCTTTGTATGTGAGAAATGCTGTACTTCCTAAAGCAGCAGATTGTAAGAATTCTGGAATGGTTGCAAACTGCCATTCACTTTGGGGCCACTGTCGAGGGATGTTTAGACTAATTCAAAGACCTTTTCTAAGAAAATCTTATTTTTAGAAATCAACATATATAAATGAGTTCAATATTTGTCATATATAGTTATGGCAAGGTTCCTTGAATACTTTCCTAAATGTGGAGTTGCCTTTGATTTAATTGCTATTATATTTTGAGGTTCTCTCTTAATTATTGTATTTAGAAGAACAAAAATCTGTTTAAGGAAGACACATGCACTTGAAATGAACTAAATCACTGTTAGTTTGTAATGATTGTTGTTGTTAGTGCTGTTAACTTGGTTCCAATTCTTAGCAACCATGTATATGGTTTCCTGGAAGCGACTGGTCTATTGGAGCTGCCAATCTTGAGGTTAGCAGTTAAGTAGTTCTCCCACAGTGCCACACTGTGGCTCCTTGTGATGATTAGAGAGATTTAAGATTGGCAGTTCAAACCCACCAGCTGCTTCTCGGAAATCCTATACAGGGTCACTATGAGTCGGAACTAACGTGCCAGCACTTAACAACAACAACAATGATGAAGTCTGTTAAAAGAAAAAAAAAAAAAAAAGAAGGAAGGAAGAAAAGAAAGAAACAAAAAGAGGCAAAGAAACTGAACTCAATTTAGGAATTATTCCTACAAGATTGAGTTCACAGTTAAATTTCGGCTTATATAAGTAAACCCTTTAAAGCAACAGAATAAGTGGTTATGAAGATTACAAATAGCAAATGGGAACCGTTGTTCGGAGACACATTTTCTAGCAAGAGTCTTGTTTACGATTCAGAATCTCATCGTATCTTAAACAGCACAGATAAAGAGAGGCCATGTTCCCAGAAACCATGCTAACTAATAATTGGTGACAAATAGTGATACAAAAAAGTAAAATTTCTAAATTGATAAATATGTATGAGCAAATTCATGAGTTAAATAGTATAAATACAGGCAGTCTTGGGTTATGAATGAGATCTGTCCCTGAGAATTTCTCAGGGCTTTGAGTTGGCTTCATTCAGTCATGGCTGAGGGAGGAAGCATTGCTGGAAGAGACCTGTAGGTTTAAACTTATGGTGAACTGAAAAGATAACCAGAAAAATTATGGGTTGGAGCTTTGCTGGAAATTTAATCTTCCTTTTACAGAAGAATTTGTATAGTGACTAAATCTCTTGCCTCAGATTTTGAGCAACCTGAAGCAATGCTACGCGGCTCAAAGATAGTGGCACTCTGCTCAAAGATGGAGGCTCATGACATTTTGAATGTGTTATTTTCCTACAGTACTGTCAACAATCCAATCTCAAGCATCATGCTTTTGAAAGGACTCACTCACTATGCCTCTTCTGACTCTCCAATTCCAGGGCTTCGAGCCACAATTCTTCCTATTCTAGGTACTTTACATTCAATCTTCATGCTATTGGGTTTTGTTTTTTTTTAATGTTTTATAGTGAATTATGTGATAGTTTACATGGGAGAACATTAGTTTTACATTCATCTTATTGTATATCGTTTCATTGCCATGGTTACAATCCCCTGAATGCATCATCAACCAACCAAAGGGTATACCCTGCAAGCCTACTCCCCGGTCATCAGCACACAGCTCCTCTCCCTCTCTGGGTCTAAAGTCCCCAGCTGCTACATCTCGCCACATCATCATCTCTGCCTCCATCTCTGGTATCACTGCTTCTCTGGGTAGGATCCCGCTCTCCTCTCCTCTCCTCTCCCTTGATGGTCCCAGAGACCTCTGCTCCTAGACTGCAAAGTTAATCACTCCCCTCCTTGCTGCAAAACGTCAACCTTTACATTTCCAACCCTCACAATCAGTCCTGATAACAATTAAGAAATATTGTATCACAAGAGACCTAGCCGCATTTCCTTCCATCAGCCCTGCCTAGACAGATTGCATACTACTCAGTGGAGATTCTACCTTCCTCCATGCATTCCCTCTTGAAAGCTTGCAAGCCAGTCACTTCTTGCCTTTGAAACTCCACACCCCACCATCCCCAATTTTTGGGTAGCCAATGTCAAAGTTGCCTATCCCTGTCTACTCTGTGTATCGAGGGGGTGGGAATGATCCTTGCTGTAAAGATTTGTTCCCTCTTTTGAGCTACTGCATCCATAGATGTAGGTCAAGTTCATCAAATTGTATCAGATTACTCTTTTTTTCCCTCTTCTTTCTTCTAGTTGAGCTCTGATCATCCAGTTATTGTACTGGGTTTCTTTTTGGATTCATTTATACTCACTCATTCAATTTGGCAAACACTTTTTGAGTACCTACCTTGGGCCCTGAGTCCTGGTGTGGCACTGTGGGTTAATGCACCAGACTGCTAAGCTGTTTGAACTGCAAGATTGGAGGTTCAAGCTCACCAGCTGCTCCAACCCTATACAGGGTTGCTATGGGTCGGAACCGACTCAACAGCACATAACAACAACAACCTTGGGCCCACCACTAGGCTGGATACTGGGAATGCTCAGGAAGGTCTGAGGCCTTCAACTCTCTTGAGTCTTTTGGGTTCTCTGAATTATATCTGGGCCTGGGTTTCCATCCCTACCCTTTGGAGACTTCTGCCCTACCTTTCCCCTCTTGCTCCTCTGTGCTGCTAACACCTCATGCTGCTGTTGTTGTTGTTAAGTGCCACCAAGTCAGTTCCCATCCATTCTGAGGAACAGCTGGTGAGCTTGAACTGCCGACCTTGTGGTTCAACTTTACAGTCAAGCACATTAACCCACAGTGCTGCACCAGGACTCCAACACCTCATGTATACCCTGCTTTAAAAGGTATTCACCTCATCTGCCTTTGCCTTTTCTGGAATCTACCCAGGCAGGAATTGAGTTCTATTAATTGCTATACTCCCAGAGACTCAGAAAATGCCTAGTACATTTAATAATTACTTGATAAATTACATGAAGTTGAACCGAATGAATTTGGAGATGTTCTAAATCAAGGTCATGTGGCAGAGACACAAGTGGAGTGGATCTAGGACTATTTATTGATGTCCCAAGGGATGAGCTAGTTCTCCAGGGTAGATGGTAAAAAACACAAGTCATCAAGAATCCAATGTGCATTCCTGCCCTCATGAAGACATTCTTTGAATAAGCAGAAAGAAGTTGTTCATTAGACAGAAACAAATTATATTCATACCATCACTATGTTTAAAGGTTTCTCAGTGAGGATTGTGTATGATAGCAAGTAATAATTTCCTAAAGTAGAGACTTAGATGGAAATGGATAGCTCTAGATTTAAGGCTGTCTCCAAAATTAAAAAAATTGATGAGAATCCATTTTAAACTTTTTAAACACACGTACGGTTATTTTTTGGTAATAATAGTGAGTTAATGGGGTGAGAAGCTAGGAGAGAATGGTTTAAGTAATTTATATAAGGGTCTCATGTTATTAAACAAGTTCTTAATAAATGCTTAGTGAATAGTAGTTTAATTTCATCCAGATCATAAAATAAGCATCAAAATGCTATTCACTGAGCTTTAATGACAATTTCAGGTAGAAAAATTTAGGTCTTTTGGGCTTTTGAGAGAAGTATGTGGCTTTCAACACAGTGAAGATAATACTTTCTGCCTACACAAATTTAGAAAAGAAGTCAAAACTAGGGAAAAAAAAAAAAAGGGAAACTCAAGGCTTATAAGCTTAGTATTCATTTTTTTCCCCTTTTGCTGTAATAGTCTTGTTTCTTTACCTTTCTGGCCCAATTTGAGGAGGAAGTGCTTTTCCCAGAACCCCTGACTTACTTGCTCCTAAACCTGCCCCTCCTTGCTGCAGCACACAATATTTTAGGGGCCATCCTGGGACATTTCCTCCACTCCCCTTCAGTCTCAACTTCCTGACACAATTAGAACCCTAGAGATGGAGGATGGAATAAACAAAAGGAGAACGTGAAGGCTATCCAATTTTTGACACTAGCTATTCTTTGTTTGCCCCTTACTTTTAATAGATGTGCTTATTCTGTTTCCTATAGAGATGAGGAAGATAAATTCATAAGCTGGAGGCTAGTCTCCAGGTGCCATCCTGAATACAGGCTGTATCCAGAACAAAACAAAACAAAGTTAAATCAGAAATTAGAACTGTGAGCTAAAGACTGAGCAACAGCTGGATATTTAGCCGACCACTGGGTAAACTAAGAATTAAAGAGAAATTAGTATTATTAGTTCACGATGGCTCTCCCTGTCAGGATCTTGCAATCCGTTGCTTTGAAATCTTCTTTTTTCAAGTTTCAGCTTGGTGGTCTGAGGGAGTCACAGAGGATGTCTCATAGGTTGATGCAGATGTAGTGAAAGTAAGTTCTCCCTGCCTGTTACCAAAGCAAATATTTGGAACATTTGCAGGCTCCTAATTTGTAAATTTGCAAAAATTATATCTGGAGAAGTATTTTACAAGTCATTATTTTCCCAAGGATGCAGCCCTCTGATGTAAGTCTGTCTCCCAGTGTACCGAAGACATAGCTGATGTGTGCCACACGGTAGGGAGTAAATGCTTTCAAATGGAAGGAAGAATTCATTGGTGTGTTGTTGTTAAGTGCTGCTGAATTGGTTCTGACCCAAAGTGACCCTGTATGGGGTTTCCAAGTCTCTAAATCTTCACAAGAGCAGAAAGCTTCACCTTTCTCCCATGGAGTGTCTGGTGGGCTCGAACCGTGGAACTTGTGGCTCACAGTCCAATGCTTAAAGTATGGAACCACCACACTCTCTGCATTGGTTTAAGGATACATCAGTGACCCATTTCTTCAATGGACCCCTCTGCCTGGGGCATTTAAAATAGCAATAATGACACTTGATCTTAAGAAATATAATGTTTTCAAAGTATTTTTGTATCTTTTACATTTAAGGTTTAAGTTTGGAGTTTATAATTCCCATTAAGATTACTATCTAGAAGTCAGTCAGCTTTTGTTAAAGTTTGGATTCTGAAGACATTTGTTAAAGCTTTCCTATCAAACCCAGAGAAGTAGAGGACTAAGTAACAAAAGATGACATTTAATCTTATGTTTGGTTCCGATAGCAAGAGGAACTTTGTAGATGCCCATTTCTGGCCACTGAAGAGTCTCATTTCCATTTCAAGCTGTGCTACGAAGGAAGACCCTGGGTTAGTGTAATGGTTATAGCTGGGTCTCTAAGGCCAGGGGGTAAACCTGAGCTTTGAAACATTAGGAAAATGTCTTCATGTATCAGAGTCTCAATGTTCTCACCTGAAAAGTGAGCATTCTGTTAGCCAACAAAGCTTTATGATACCAACTCCATAGTATGGAGCAAATCCAAACCATTCTTGCTCTTGTAGAACTTGTAGTTGTGTTTGTGTGGCAGGGGAGGATAAACAAATGCCCCATATTTAAGAGGTAACTGAACCAGGGAAGAGACTAGAGAGTAGAGGTGGGGAGGGCCAGTTTCCCTAGGGTGTTTTGACAATCTCTGAGAGGAGGCATTAGATAGGGTTCCTAGAGCCATCCAATGAGTCCCATGGGATCTGGGAAGAGACTAGAATTGCCCCACCGGAGATGGGAGCTCCTTAACCTAACAGCTCCAACTCAGGATACCAAGTGATAACTGCTCTCATTACTATTACCTATTGTTGCTGTTGTTGTTAAATGCTGTGAAGTTGGTTCCGACTCATAGAGACTCTCTATAGGGCTTCCAAGGAGCAGTTGGTGGGTTTGAACTGCCAACCTTGTGGTTCACAATCCAGTGCTGATCCTACAGTGCCACACCAGTATGTCGAATGTCCACAGTGCCTTGGGCTCCTTCAAGGACCCATTAACAAGCATTTCTAGCACTAACCTAGCTTCCAGAAGACCAAGAGTGGAATAATGGTTCAGAGTCTAAATTTACTTTTAAACAAACATTTCTAAGATTGTAAACTCAAGTTAGCCTTGATGCTATGCCTGAGTCAACTACTTTTCACAAACATGCCTTACATGGTGCTTTTGAGGTGTGCAAGTATATGCATTTGGTAAAGAACTTGTTTTAGTATAATTGACAAAGTTATTGACTTACACAGTGTTTGGGACTCTCAAGCAATTAAGGTCATGGAGAGCAGGGAGGCAATCCAAGCTTTGTTTCATTCCTCCTTGAGTTGGTATATGAGAACTGTGTAGACTACCACCACCATTGGATAAGGGGCACAATCACTTTTGCTATCTTCCTTTATATGATGATGAGCCCATATATAGGCTTTCATTCTACTATTTATTTACTAACAGTAAGAACATGCACAACAATTTGTTGAATGTTTCCTATGTGCCAGATGATTTTTTTTTTCGGAGAGCTTTCCAATGATTTTGTTGTTGTTAGCTATCAATTATCCAACTGTGGATGATGTAGGGGACATTTCAAGGAATAGATAGGTGGAAAGGGTGATCTAGAAGAATGCACCAGGAAAAGGCAATGGCTTTGGGGAAAAGTAGAGGCAAGAGTGGAAGAGTGGTGAAGAAACTGAAAAGGCTCAACTGTGGCTTGATTGTAGATCTCAGAAAGAGAGAGCCGAGGTTGGGGGACTACCTGGACCAAAGATGCAGAATTTAGTGTTTATTATTGTTAGCTGTCATGGAATCCACCTGACATAAGTAATTCCACACACAATGAAATGACATGCTTCCTGGTCCACCACGATCACCATGATTGGCTATGGGTCTGATCACTGTGATTCACAGGACTTTCTTTGGATGTAGAAATAGATCCCTTGGCTTTTCTTCCTAGTCCTTATTCTGCAAGTTCTGCCATTTCACATCATAACATGGAAGTTTCCATGGACAAACAGGTGACTGGCTGGGAAACATGGAAGGTGCAAGTCTACAACTGAACAACCAATGCCTCATTAAAGTTTAGTGGATTATGATATTTGGTCCTTAAGAGTAATGGAGAATCATTGAAAGGTTTTAAGGAGGGATGTGACATGATTGTTTTTATGTTTTGGAAAGACTATGGAGAAGTGATTAAAGTGGAACAAGAACATTTATGAAGATGATGCAAACTGGAGCAAAGGTGGGAGTATAGAGACAGACAGTGATAGACTCCAGAGAAACTTCAAAACAAATTATTACACTTGATGATTGGTTTGTTGTTAGAAGCCAGAGGGATATCAAGTACAATGCCTACGTTTTTAGTCTGCAAAACTGTGTAAATGATAGTGCATCCATCTAGATAGGAAATATTAAGGAAGATAGTTTTGAGAGAAAGATGAATTCAGTTTTAGCCTGTTGCGTTTGAGAGCCCTTTGGAGTTTCATGAGGAAAGGTCTAGGAGACAGTGTTTACTATACATTGAAACTAAGGAGAAAGGTTTGGCTGGTTCACTGATCCTTTCATCTAATTCCTGTTTTCTCCTTGCCAGCACTCCTACTCCAAAATGGAAGCTTAGTTCCCCACAAGACACCGCAATTCATGTTGCTGCCTCTCTATGAGAACTCCTCTGTGGCCATTAATAGCATCCTTTTCAAAGAGACAGCATCTAGAGATAGGAAAATGTGATTTCTGACTTCCCAGTACCAATGTACTTTTTTTTGCCACTAAGAAAACAGTTGAGATGCAATCCATACTGAAAGCTGTGGTCTTTGATCTTCATCAGTAAGTATTTTAAGTCTTCTTCACTTTCAGCAAGCAAGGTTGTATCATCTGCATATTGCAGATTGTTAATGAGTCTTCCTCCAATCCTGATACCACGTTTTTCTTCATAGAACCCAGCTTCTCAGATTATTTTCTCAGCGTACAGGTTGAATAAGTATGGTGAAAGAATACAACTCTGTCACACACCTTTCCTAATTTTAAATCATTCAGTGTTCTCATGTTCTGTTTGAACAACAGACTCTTGGTCCATGTACAGATTCCTTATGAGCACAATTAAGTGTTCTGGAATACTCATACTTTGCAGTGTTGTCTGTAGCTTGTCATGATCCACACAATCAAAAGCCTTTGCATAGTCAATAAAGCACACGTAAACATCTTTCTGATATTCTCTGCTTTTAGCCAAGATCCATCAGATATCAGCAATGATACCCCTCGTTCCATGTCCTCCTCTGAAGCTGGCTTGAAACTCTGGAAGTTCTCTATCAATGTATACTTACAGCCATTTCTGTATTACTTTTAGTAAAACTTTACTCACATGGGATATCAAAGAGATTGTCTGATGATTTCCGCATTCTGTTGGGTCACTTCTCTTTGGAATAAGCACAAATACAGATCTCTGCCAATGAGTTGGTCAGATAGGTGTCTTCCAAATTTCTTGGTATAGATGAGTGAGTGCCTCCAGTGCCACCTCACTTTCTTGAAAGATTTCAATTTGTATTCCATCAATTCCTGGTGCCTTGTTCTTTTACAATTCCTTCAATGCACCTTGGCCTTCTTCCTTCAGTATGGGCTCTAGATCATGTGCTACCTCTTGGAATGGTTGAACATCAACCATTTCCATTTTGTACAGTGACTGTGTATTCCTCCCATCTTCTTTTGATGCTTTCTGCATCATTCAGTAATTTGCCCAGAGAATCCTTCAATAACGAAAGCTGAGACTTGAATTTTTCTTAAGTTCCCTCAGCTTGAGAAATACTGAGCTTGTTCTTCCCTTTTGGTTTTCTAACTCCAGATCTTTGCACATTTTGTTATAATATTTGACTTTGTCTTCTTGAGCTGACCTTTGACATTTTCTGTTCAGCTCTTGTACCTCCTCATTTCTCCCATATGCTTTAGTATCTCTATGCTGGAGAGCAAGTTCCAGAGTCTCTCCTGACATTCATTTTGACTTTTTCCTTCCTGCTTATCTTCTTAATAACTTTTTGCTCTCTTCCCGTGTGATGCTCTTGATGTCATCCCACAACTCTTTTGGTCTTCAGTCTTTAGTGTTTAGTGTATCAAATCTGTTCTTCAGATGATCTCTAAATTCAGGTGGGATATAGTCAAGGTCATATTTTGGCTTTCATGGACTTGTTTTCATTTTCTTCAGCTTTAGTTTGAATTTGCATACGAGTAATTGATGGTCTGTTTCACAATCTGTGTCTGGCCTTGTTTTGGCTAATGATATGTAACATTTCCACCATCTTTTTCCACAGATGTAGTCAATTTCATTTCTGTGCATTCCATCTGGTGAAGTCCAGGTGTATAGTTGTTTCTTAAGCTGTTTAAAAAAAGGTATTTGAAGTGAACAAATCATTGGTTTTGCAGAATTCGATCATACGATCTATGGCAACATTTCTATCACCAAGGCCATATTTTCCAACTACTGATCCTTCCTCTTTGTTCCCAACATTTGCATTCCAATCACTGGTAATGATCAATACATCTTGATTGCATGTTTGATCAATTTCAGATTGAATAAGTTGGTAGAATTGTTCTATTTCATCCTCACTGGCTTTAGTGGTTGATGCATAAATTTTGAATAATAGTGGTATTCACTGGTCTTCCTTTTGGGTGCATGGATATTATCCTATCACAGACAGTGTTGTATCTCATGACAGATGTTGTTGATACGTTCTTTTTGACAATGAATGTGATGCCATTTCTCTTCAATTTGTCACTTACAGCATAGTAAACCATGTGGTTGTCAGATTAAAATTGGTCAATACCAGTCCATTTATGCTCATTAATGCCTAGGATATCAATGTTTGTGTGTTCCATTTCATTTTTGACAATTTCCAATTTTTTATTGATTTATATTTCATATATTCCATGTTCTTATTATTAGTGGATGTTTACAGCTGTTTCTCTTCAGTCTGAGTTGTGCCCCATCAGCAAACAAAGGTCCCGAGGACTTTACTCCATTCTCATCATCACGCTCAACTGTACTTTGAGGAGGCAGCTCTTCCCCAGGCACATTTTGAGTGCATTAGAACCTGAGGGGCATACATCTGACAGTGTTTCTCTGCTATTCATAAGGTTTTCAGTGACTAAATATTTGGAAGTAGTTCATATCTCCTTCTATCTAGTCTGTGTTCATCTGGAAGCTCATCTGAAACCTGTCCGCCATGGGTGACCCTGCTGGTATTTAAAATACCTGTGGCATAGTTTCCAGGATCACAGCAACTCACAAGCCTCCACAGTATGACAAACTGATAGATGAGTGGTGGCTTAATTTATTAAAACATGATAAATACATGTCATAGTTTCATAACTATTTAATATTTGATTAGAAATCACCTGTTCATTAGAAAGATTGGCATGGATATTCAACTACTTAAAGTAACAGTTGAATTTTCTCTTTTTTGGTGTACCTGAGATTTTTACATATTGGTCAGTGTATTGTTGTTGTTAAGTGCTGTCAAGTCAGTTCAGACTCATAGCAATTGGATGAAATATTTGTCTTCGTCTGAAGAGAAGAGGTTGTGAAAGGAAAACAGCAAGATGCAGCAACTCACAGGGGCTTCCCTCAGTTGTCAGTCTAAAGTAAATACGTACACATAGATGGGAAGATCTGGAAAAACAAAACAAAACAGAAAAAAACCCTCTGTTCTCTGGGATCCCAGGAGGACTGCTATTCAAATTAAAGGATGTCCAGAACTCTCTCCTCTCCTCAAGTTCCAGTTCACAGACAGTGATTAAAGAGGTCATCTCTTATCCTTGTCACTGCAAAAGATCCAACCTTCCTTCTTCCTCCTTTTCTGGATTATGCATCCGTGCTTCTAAGATCAATCTATTGCTTCTCACAAATGCTGTTTTTTTCCCCGACTTTTGAAATTATATTATCTCTTCCCTAGCCATCATCAACTTCTTTCTTTCCAGATGCCTTTCTTTCTGCCAATGAACTTGTCATTTCCGCCCCCCCCCCATGAGAAAATCTTGAAGGTCTAAGGCTAGTCAAAGCGTTCTTACTTTTGATGTCAAAAGCAAAAAACCATAAAAGGAAGAATTGATAAGCTGGACCTTATCAAAATCTAATATTTTTACTCTGTGAAAGAAGATACTTTTCAGAGCATGAAAAGACTAACTACAGACTGGGAGAAGAAATGTTCAGACCACCAATCTGATAAAGGTCTAATTCTAGAATATAGGAAGAATTATCAAAACTCAACAATTATAAAGTAATTCAATTAGAACATGTGCAAAAGGAATACAGAAAAAACAAGCTATTAATAGAGAGGCCTTAGAGGTGACAAATAAGCACACAAAAAGACGTTCAACATTAGAGAACTGAAAATTAAAACCAAAACGAAATATCATTGTACACCTTTTGGGATACATAATATAAAAAATAGTGACAACAGTAAATACTAGAAAGGATGCAGAAAAACTGAAGTTCTAATATATTGTTGCCTGGAATGTAAAATAATACAGCTACAAAGGAAAACAAATGGATACTTTATTAAAAGCTAGACATGCAACTCCTATATGACCCAGAAGTAACATTCTTGGGCATTTGTCACAGGGAAATAAAGATTTTATGTGTATGTCTATATGAAAAAAAAAAACCAAATCCCAAATACAAAAAACCTTGTACACAGTGTTTATAGCAGCTTTATTCATGATAGCTGAATTTGGAAGCTTCATGCCTTTTCCCTAAGGTCAAGAACAAGGCTGTAGTATCTACTCTAGCCACTATTATCCAACATAGCTCTGGAAGTTCTGATCAGAGCAATAAGTTAAGGAAATATGAAACATACAGATTAGGAAGGGAGATGCATTCCTGTTACTATTTGCAGATGAAAAGATTGTCTGTATAGAGAATCCCCAAATTAAGCTTGATATTATATATTAGCAACAAATAAAGGGATCTGAAATAAAACATATAATAGTATTTACAATCACTCAAAAACAAAGTAAATATTTAGGTGTCAATCTAACAAAATACCATTCTTCTGTCAGTTTGTTGTACTGTGGTGGTTTGTGTATAGCTGTGATAAAGGAAGTTATGTCACTGATATTTTAGACACCATGAGTCACCCATGGTGGGCAGATTTCAGTGGAGCGTCCAGACTAAGGCAGACTAGGAAGAGAGAGGAAGATTAGTTTTGAAAAGGTAATTACTGAAAGCCTTATGAGTAACAGTGGAATATTGTCAGTGCTGGAAAATGAGCCCTTCAAATAGAAGGCACTGAAAATACAACTCGGGAAGAATTGCCTCTTCGAAATAGAGTTGATATTAATGATGTAGTTGGAGTAAAGTTTTCAGGACCTTCATTTGCTGGTGCAATGTAACTCAAAATGAGAAGAAACAGCTGCAAACACACTTTAATAATGGGAACTGTGGTCCAGGCTACCCACAAAGGAGCAGAAAGTATAAAATATGAATATAGGAAAATTGGAAGTCATCTAAACATAATGGAACACATAAAAATCAATATCCTAGGCATTAATGAGCTGAACTGGATTGGTATTAGCCAATCTGAATTGGTCAGTATGTGGTTTACTATGCCAGAAATGAGAAATTGAAGAGGAATGTCATCACATTCACGGTCAATAAGACTGTCAAGATCTATCTTAAGGTACAATGCTGTCGGCGATAGAATAATATCTGTACATCTACAAGAAAGACCAGTTAACATTACTATTATTCAAATTTACACACTAGTCATCAAAGCAAATGTGATAAACTTCTTTAGTTTATAGGATGTATTGATAAGTGCTGGTGATTGGAATGAGAAAGTTGGGAATAAAGAGGAAGGATAGATAGTTAGAAACTATGGCCTTTATGATACTAACAATGTTAGAGATGGCATGATTGAATTTAACAAGCCCAAGGATTTCTTTTTAAATACCTTTTTCACAAAGTAAAAGGCAAATAGACACCTGGACCTCACCAGATAGAATACACATGAATCAAATTAACTACGTACACCCTCGGAAACCCTGTACAGGGTCGCTATGGGTCGGAACCGACTCGACGGCACTTAACAACAACATGGGACGAGATGATGGAGAAGCTCAATATCATCAGCCAAAACAAGACTAGGGGCAGAATGTGGAACAGACTATCAATTACTCATATCCAAGTTCAGGATGAATCTGAAGACAATTACAACAAATCCACAAGAGCCAAAATATGATCTTGAGTATATTCCACCTGAATTTAGAGCATCTGAAGAATAGATGTGATGCATTAGACACTGATGACAGAAGACCAGAGGAGTTGTGGGATGATGATACCAAGAATATTCACTATGAACGCCAAACATAATTAAAAAGACAGGAAAGAGAAAAAAGACCAAAAATGAACAGATTCTGAAACTTTCTCCGGAATCTAGAGAAGCTAAAAGACTGGAAAAAATTATGAAGTAAAAGAGCTGAATAGAACATTTCAGAGGGTAACTCAAGAAGATAAATTCAAGTATCAAATGAAATGTGCATCAAAACAACAACAAAAAAACAAAACAAAACCTAAAGGAAAGAATATGTTCACCATTTCTTAAGCTGAAAGAGGAGAAGAAAAGTCTAAGTCTCAGGCTACAATTTTGAAGAATTCTGTGGGCAAGATATTGAATGACATGGTTGGTTGGTTGGTTGGTTATGTGCCTTGGAGTTGGTTCTGACTCATAGTGACCCTGTATAGGCTTTCCGAGGCTGAAAATTGTTATAGGAGCAGAAAACCTCATCTTTCCCCCATGGAACAGCTGGTAGTTTTGAACTGCTGACCTTGAGGTTAGCAGCTCAACTCATAACCACTATGTTACCAGAGCTCCTTATTGAATGACATAGGAAGTATCAAATGACATAGGAAGTATCTGAAGCAGATGGTAGGGATATACAGAGTCACTGAATGGTCAGTGTTTAACCATTTCAAGAGGTAACCTATGATCAAGAACTGACAGTATTGAAAGGAAAAGTCAATCTGTACTGAAGGCACTGGGGAAAACCAAGACTCTAGGAATTGACTGAACAGAAAATGAAATATTTCAACAAACTGATGCAGGGTTGAAGTGTTCACTCATTCTTGCCAAGAAATTTGGAAGACAACTACCTGACCAAATGATTTATATTTACATTCATTCCAAAGAAAGGTAACCCAATGGAATGTGGAACTTATCAAACAATAACATTAACATAGGAGTCCTGGTGTGGTGCCATGGGTTAATGCGCCAGACTGCAAAGCCATTTGAAATACAAGGTTGGCAGTTCAAGCTCACCAGCTTCTCCTTGGAAACCCTATATAGGATCACTATGGGCCGGAACCGATTCAACGGCACTTAATAACAACACAACAACCATTAACATCACATGCAAGCAAATTTTTGAAGACAATTTAAAATGGTTGCAGCAGTATGCCAACAGGAAGCTGTCACAAATTCAAGCCAGATTCAGAAGAAAATGTGAAATGAGGGATATTATTGCTGACATCAGATGGGTCTTAGCTGAAAGCAGAGAATACCAGGAAGATGTTTGCCTGTGCTTTATTGACTATACAAAGGCATTCAATTGTATGGGTTATAACAAGCTACGGTTAACATTGCAAAGAATGGGAATTTCAGAGCACTTAATTGTGCTTATGAGGAACCTGTACATAAACCCAGAGGCAATCTTTGAAGCAAACAAGGCGATATTGAGATTTAAAATCAGGAATGGTGTACACCAGGGTTGTATCCTTTCAGCATACTTATTAAATTATGTGAGGAGGAACTTGGCATCAGGACTGAACGAAACTCATTTGCAGCCTGTAATATACAGATGATCACAACACTGGCTGCTGGAAGTAAAGAGGACTTGAAGTGCTTATTGATGAAGCACAACAATTACAGCATTCAGTATGAATTAGACATTACTATAAACTAAACAAAAATCCTCACAAGTGGACCAATAAATAACATCATGATAAATAGAGTAAAGAATGAAGTTGTCAAAGATTTAATTTTGCATGGATACACAATCAGTATTTATGAAAGCAGTAAGCAAGAAATCAAAGGACATATTACAGTAGGCAAATCTATTGCAAAAGACTTCTTTAAAGTATGAAAGAGCAAACATGTCACTTTGAGGCTTGGGGTTTGCCTGACTCCAGCCATGGTATATCCAATGGCTTCCTATGCATGTGAAAACTGGACAATGAATAGAGAAGATTGGTGAAGAATCAATGCATTTGAATTATGGTGTTGATGAAGAATATTGAAAGTACCATGGACAGCTAGAAGAGCAAACAAATCTGTTTTAGAAGTAGAGCCAGAAAGGACCAGTCCTTGGGGGATATCATGCTTGAAAAAGTGGAGGGTCTAAGAAAAAGAGGAGGACCTCAACAAGATAGATGAACATAATTGGCAACAACAATGGGATTAAACGTACCAAGTGCAAGGATGATGGTGGTCTGCCCAGTGTTTCCTTCTGTTCAATATGGCGTTGCTATGAGTCAGAACTAACTGGATGGAACCTAAATATCTAACAAAACTTGTGAAGGATTTGTACACTGAATATTATAAAACAATGATGAAAAAAATATAGGAAGTAAGCAAATGGATATATAATACCATGTTTGTGGATTGGATGACCCGACATAATAAAAATATAATTTTAATATAATTTTATATTAAAAATATAAATTTAATATAATTCCTATATGGTATTACTGATTTAATAAAGTCACTCTTGCTTTTTTTGGATAAATTTTTGTATTCTTGCATTTTTTACTTTACTATATTTTATATTTTGGAGTCCTGGTGTGGCACTGTGGGTTAATGTGCCAGATTGCAAAGCCGTTTGAACTGTAAGGTCGGTGGTTCTAGCTCCTTGGACACCCCATACAAGGCCAGTATGGGTCCTAACTGGCCTGACTGCACTTCATAACAACATAACATTTTATATTTGAACTTTTTTTTTTTTTTGTAGAGAGATTATATTAATCCAGTCTGCCAACCTCATCTGTTAATGTATTTAGACCATTTACATTTAATATAACTTGTGATGTCACTACTTTTTGTTTCCTGTTTCTCCATTGTTTTTTTCTTCTGTCTTCTTTTGGCTTTTCTCAGAATTTAATTTTGATTTATATATGGTGATTTTGAGTGTATCTGTTTGTACAGTCCTGTAAATTGCTGCTGTAAGTATTAATTGAGTAAGTCTGTTGGTGTCATTTTACCAGGTCAAGTGAAGTGTAGAAATCATACTTCCATTTATATTTCTTTACACTTCCCATTTATAATATAATTGTCTTAAATATTTGCTATATGCACATAGTGAACATATTGTTGTTGTTGTCAAGTCAGTTATGACCCATAACGACCCTGTATAGGATTTCCGAGGAGCAGCTGATGAGCTTGAACCAAACTGACTTTGCAGTCCAGTGCATTAACCTACAGAGCCACACCAGGACTCCAGTGAACATATTAGGCAGCGTTTTAATTTCAGCTGTTAAAGACAGAAACCAAGAGAAGAAGAAAAATGTATTCATCCTAATTTTACTCTTTTCATTGTTCTTTCCTAATGTTTCAAATTTTCTTCTTTTAACATTTTCTTTGTTAGAAAACTTCATTCAGTCTATTCTTCTAAGTTAGACTTGCTGACCAAATATGGTGTATTTTGTTTCATCTAATAATGTCTTGATCTTCCCTTCACTCCTAAGGAATACTCTGTCTGGATAGAGAATTGCTGGCTGACAGTTGTTTGCTCTCTCTCTCTCTCTCTCTCTCTCTCTCTCTCTCTCTCTCTCTATGTTATTGTTAAGTGCTGTCAAGTTGGTTCTGACCCATAGCAAGCCTGTATAGGGTTTCCTAGGAGCAGCTGGTGAGCTCAAATTGCCAACCTTGCGGTTCAAACTGACTTTGCAGACCAGCGCATTAACCCATGAGCCACACCAGGACTCCAAATGGAAATGCTTTTTCTTGTAGCACTTAATAAAAATATGATATTTCCTTTTTTCCCTCTCTGGTTTTAAATGAGAAATTTGCTTTCATTTGAATGGTTTTCTTCTATAGATAAGATCCCATCACTTGTCTGTCAGTTTGTCCTACTGTGGTACCTTGCATATTGCTGTGATGCTGGTAGCCGTGCTACTGGTATTTTGAATACCAGCAGGGTCACCATGGTGGACAAGTGTCAGCTGAGCTTGTAGATTAAGACAGAGTAGGAAGAAGGAGAAGGAACTACTTCAGAATATTTAGCTACTAAAAACCTTATAAATAGCAGTGGAATATTGTTACATATAGTGCTGGAATATTGGTTCCTCAGGTTAGAAGGCACTCAAAATACAACTAGGGAAGAGCTGCCTCCTCAAAGTAGAGTTGACCATGATGACATGAATGGAGTAAAGTTTCAGGACTTTCATTTGCTGATGGGATACAATTCAAAATGAGGAGAAATAACAGCAAACATCCACTAATAATTAGAGCATGGAATGTACAAAGTATGAATCTAGGAAAATTGGAAGTTAGACAAAATGAAATGGAACACAGGAAAATCAATAGCCTAGGCATTAGTTAGCTGAAATGGACTTGATATTGGCCAATTTGAATGTGACAATCATAGGGTTTACTATGCTGAGAGTGTACACTGAATGTCTCTTACAATCTGATGAAAGAGTTTGCAGTAATTCTCACTCAGTCACTTGCTCTGAATATTTGGTTAAATTCCTCATGTTCTCTGGAATTCTTTTGAACAGGGCTAATAATGACTTGTTTGCAAAATGGCTGGAGTAAGAAGATATCCTATCTGCATTTTAAAATATATAAGTAATAACAGCATGATATGAAGTTTCATAAAATATTTTTACAATATTTAATGTGGGGTAATAAATAAAATTGAGACCTGCTAAATAATGAAGAACAAAAATGGCTTTTTATGAAACCTAAAACACATCCAATGAAAATAATCAGGTAGCAAATTTAATGCAAACAATTCCTTTTTATTATAACCCTTTGAATTTATGTTATTCTTTCTTTCTAAGTTGAAGGAGTTTAATTAAATGCTTTTAAGAAACACAACATATAATCATCCAGTAAAATCTACTGACTGGTAAATGAATCATGGAATAATACTTTTCTATGCAAATTGATACATGTGCTTGTAATTTCTAATGTGAAATTCCACATGTTAAAATGATTGAGTAACATTTGACCTTTTGTCAAATCATTCAGAAATTCCTGTCACTCCTGTGTTGTTGTTAAGTGCAGTTGAATCAGTTCCAACTCATAGCAATAGTGTTTCCAAGGAGCAGCTGGTGGGTTTGAACGGCTAACCTGTGGTTTGCGGTCCAGTGCTGATCCTAAAGTGCCGCACCAGGAATCCTATGCTTTGCTGTTATTAAGTGCCATTTAAATGGCCATTGGGAATACTGTAAGCCCTGCTACTGACTTTCCTTTAGGTCACATATAAACTGGTTCTGGATTAGTGCTTTAAGCAAGAATCCTCAGTATATTCCTGAACTAACCTTATCTGTGAGATAAAGTTTTCCAGGCTGTGGTGCTACAGGATAATGCACTGAACTGCAAGGTCAACTTGAACCACAAGTTCGGTGGTTCAAATCCACCAGCCGGTAATCAAAACCCTATACAGGGTTGCTATGAGTCAGAACCGATTTGACAGCCCTAACAATAATTGCAACCATCCTATACCTATGGAGTCCTGATGTGGTGTTGTATAAGGATAAGACCACAAGGTTGGTTTGAACCACAAGGTTGTCAGTTCAAACTCACCAGCTACTCCTAGAACTCCTATACTGCATCACTATGAGTCAGAACTGACTGGACAGCCCTTAACAATAACAACAACATCCCACATCTACAGAATCAAATGGCCCAAAGTGATCCTGCTGGCTCAGTGGTAGAACTCTATCTTTTAATGGGAGACCAGGATTTGCCTTATATACAGCCACCACTTGTCTGACGGTAGACACTTGCATTATTTCTATTATGCTAAGCAGGTTTCAGCAGTGCTTTCAGACTAATATAGAGTAGGAAGAAAGGTGGGGCCATTTACTTCTGAAAATCAGTCAGAGAAAAGCCTGATATGATCATAGGAATAACAGTGTTCTGTTCCACTGGGTGTGGGTTGCCATAAGACAGAGGCTGACTTGATGGCAACTAACAACAACAAAAATGAAATCAAAGCTCATTAAAAGTTATGAACCATTGGTCTAAAACAAGAAAGTGTGTATTTGGAATTTCTCTGTGCATAGCATAATTTGGTTCACCAATCCACGCTCCTGGAACATCAGATATAATTTTTGTTGTTATTAAGTGCCATCTAAATGGTTCTGACACATAGTGACCAACATAGGATTTCTAAAGAGTGGTTGGTGGGTTTGAACCATCGACATTTCAGTTAACAGTCCAGTTAGCAGCACAGTGCCACACCAGGTTTTGGTGTGACTATTTAATATTATTCTCTGTTATCTTGTGCCAATTGACATTTTTTGTAGCAACTGGTGGGAACAGAGGTTATTAGGTGGCTCTTCATCTTATCAGTAATTGTCATCCTTTACTACCAACCTGATATCTATGTACTATTTAGTATTTTTTAGTATATTCTTCTCCATGTGCTTACAAATTCTTAGGTTATTATTTTAGTTGCACAACTTGTACATATATTTTCTCCCTGACCAGAATTTCAATTCCTAGAAAATGAAGAGGATGGTTTGTTTCCTTAGGATTCTGGACCAGTGCCTCAAAAAGGGCTCTGAGGTTAGCAGGTGTTCAATAAATGCCTCTTAACTGCTTTCCTGAAAATGCTTATTCCATTTAAAAAAGCTAGTGTACCCCAGGAGCACTGTGGTACTGCAGTGACTAGTTGTTATCCATGTGCAGATTTCTTATGAGATATACAAAGGCGGTGTGGCTCACTGGCACCTCCTGCAAGTGAAGAGTCATTTGCAAAAGTCTTATTAGCATCTAGCTGTTGTTGTGAGGCACTGAGTAGGTTATGACTCATAGTGACCTGTATAGTTTTTCTGAGAGCAGTTGGTGGGTTTGAACTGCTAACCTTGTGGTTCTCCTACAGTCCGGTGCTTATCCTACAGTGCCACACCAGGGATCAACATTGAGTAGAGACTTGTAATTAATTAAAAATGTTAGTGATCATTAATTCCTCCATGTCAGGAGTGTTGTTATTCTGTATCCTTTCTAGTTATAACTCAAATGTCAACAAAATATTTGTCTATATTACAGTCACCTGTGACACTGTAAGATAAGCACTGGACTACTGACCATAAGGTTGGCAGCAAACCCATTAGCTGCTCTTTAGAAACCCTATGCTTCAGAACTATGCATCAGAACTGACTGAATGGTACTTAACAACAACAACAAATGTATATTTATTCCAGAAACATCTCAGAATAATAGGTGACATTTCACTTAAGCCTCATGTTGTTACGTGCTGTCAGTTCCAACTCATAGCAACCACACGCACAATAGAATGAAACATTGCCTTGTCCTGTGCCATCCGCACAATGGTTGTTACATTTGAGACCACTGCTGCTGCCAATGTGTCAATCCGTCTTGTTGGGATCTTTCTCTTTTTTCACTGACACTCCATTTTACCAAGTATGATGTCCTTCCTTCTCAAGGGAATGATCCTCCTGATAATATGTCTGAAATATGAAAGATGAAGTCATGCCATCTTGGATTCTAAGGAGCATTTTGACTGTACTTCATCCAACACAAATATGTTTGTTCTTCTGGCAGTCCATGGTACTTACAGTATTCTTCTTCATCATCATAATCCAAATACATAAAATTTTCTACAGTCTACCTTATTCATTGTCCAACTTTCACATGCAAATGAGGCAACTGCCAGGCACACCTTAGTCCTTAAATGGACTAAGACTTTAAAGAGGTCTTGTGCAGCAGATTTGCCTAATGGAATCTACCTTTTAACTTAATTGACTGCTGCTTCCATGAATGTTGATAGTAAATCCAAGCAAAATGAAGTGTTTGACAATTTAAATCATTGCCCCATGTTATTTATTGAACATTTGTAAGAGTTTTGTTTTCTTTACATTGAGATGCACTCAATGTAGTAGTCTTCGATCTTCATAAGTAAGTGTTTTAAATCTTCTTCACTTTCAGCAAACAAGGGTGTTTCATCATCTTCCAATCCCGATGCCATGTTTTTATTCACATAATCCAGGTTCACAGATTATTTGCTCAGCGTATAGACTGAGTAAGTATGATGACAGAATACAACCGTGTTAAGCCACTTAGTAGTTCCTAAAAATTCAAGAACACGGGTTGCTTTCAAGAAAGAACATTATATATACAGGCAAATATTTTTCTCACTAAAATGGTACAATGTGTGTGCGGCATATACTAGTGTGTGCATGCACATACAGAAAGACTTCTTGGATTTTATTTTTATTCAGAAGAGAACATACTCTACTAATATGTACAAATTGTTGTTGTTAAGTGTCATTGAGTCAGTTCTGATTCATAGTGACCAAGTATAAGGTTTCTGAGGCTTGTGGGAGCAGAAAGTCTCAACTTTCTCCCATGGAAGGGCTGGTGGGCTTGAGCTGATGATCTTGTGGTTCACAGTGCATTGTTTATCCTACAGAGCCACTGTGTTCCCATGTACTAATTAGTGCATAGTATTTAGTCAAGTCTAAGAAAATTAAGAGCTAGCCAAGACGTATGATTTTATATTTGTGATAATCTTCCATCAGTAACCAGTAAATTATAAGATGTGCATATGTTGAAAAATCTTTTTTTTTCTACTTAATGACTTAAATGAAGTTTTACCAATGGAAACCATTAGAAGAGGACATATGAAATATGTTATTATAATTGTTTATAAAAATGTCCTCGATGTGATGATGTGGATCTGAAATTTCTTTTGGAACTTAGGCCAGGAAGTACTTTGGTTCCACTGAGCAACTGGCACACTGATTCTTTTTGAAAATAGGAACTACATAATTGACAGTGTCTGCCTTTTTGTTAGGCTGCCAAAAAACTTAGAGCTAAATTTAAAGCGCAGCTATGCCAATTATGTAGAGAATTAGCAGTTGAAATTCTCTGTGCTTTTATAATCTAGTCTTGACAGTCTACTCTTGGAATTTTTCAGGTGCCACTATGCTAATCTACCTGAAATTCTTCATGGAAAAATTAGGACCAAATACATTAATCAAATAAATAAACTATAGCTGTTGTTTTGTGATTTAGTAGGGGTGGAAATTCACAGAACCTTAATTTCCATCTGCAAAGTAGGAATGGGATTTTCCTACCTTCTTTTCTATCACTTCACGGGGTGGTTGAGAGATCAGTTTAGGTCAGATCAGCTGTAAGAAACTATACAAAAGGCATTTTTTCAGGATGTTCCCAGCTTAAGCTTTATTTGCCCTGAGGATTTATACCTCTCAGATGGGTTTGTGGTGTGGGCCACTCTGGCTAGAGGAGAATCCTAGAAAATATTTCATCCTAAGTGAAGAGGAGATTAAGGTGAACTCAATCACTGTTTAGGATCAACACCAGTGGGACAAAATAATATTATTTATGATATCATAGCCACCCGTGCCCCATACCTGGGGGAGAGAAAGTATACAGATTAGAAGCGCTGTTTCACTAGAATCTGTAATATACTGAGAATGAAGACAGGTTTCTGAAACCAAGAAACACTAAAAAACATAAACCTACCTTCCCTGCCTTCACTACCTCACCTCCTATTTACTATCTAAGCCACTCGGGTTTTCTAGTCTCTGTTGTAGAGGGATTGGGTGGAGGGTGTCCCCAGATTGCCATATTTCTCAGTCTTCATTGAATAGTGTCTAGTTGTATGACTGTAGGATCAGCACTAGACTGTGAACCACAAGTTCAGCAGTTCAAACACACTAGCTGCTCCTTGGAAGCCCTGTACAGGCTCACTATGAGTTGGAACCGACTCAAGGCACTTAACAACTAAGCATACCCCATTTTGCTATGCATTCACCAGTTCCTAGGCATTTGTTTCCCCCCTCAGCGGTTAGCTATTGTGAATTATGCTGCTATGGACATTCATGGACATTTTTGTCTAGACATATGTTTCCATTACTCTTGAGAAGATTCCTGGGAACGGAAGTTCTGGGTCATGTGTTATATTTAACTTAAGAAACTGCCAAACTATTTCCAAAGTGTCTGTACCATTTTACATCACCCCTAGCAATTCTAGTTTCTTCACATTCATGCCGACTTCTGGTATTGTCAGTCTGCTTGATTGCAGTCATTCTAGTGGGTGTATGGTTTAAATTTATGTTTCCCTAATTACTGTAGATGTTGAGCACCATTTCATATGCCTAATTCAAGGAACCCTGGTGGCACAGTGGTTATAGCACTTGACTGCTAACTGAAGGGGTTGTTTGTCATATTATTCTGTTATAGGAGGTATTTATATATTACTGATACAAATTGTTTATGAGGCATATGGTTTGCCAATATCTTATTTCAGTCTACCATTGGTCAATTTCTAGGGTCCAAAAGTGAATTGATGCCTTTGAGTTGTGGTGTTGGAGGAGAATATTGAGAGTGCCATGAGCTGCCAAAAGATTCAATAGATCTGTTTTGGAAGAAGTGCAGCCAGAGTGCTCC
>NW_006408694.1:633191-635431 GCF_000296735.1 Chrysochloris asiatica
GGTGGCATTAAATGTTCCATTCTAGCCAAAAAGTTGGTGGTTTAAATCTGCCAGGAGGTGTCTTGGGAAAAGGTCTTGCAATCTACTTCTGAAAGGTCATATCCAAAACACATGGAACCCCCAAGAGTAGCAATCAGTTTGAGGGCAACTGGTACAGGTAAAGTTGTTGGACAATTTGTCCAGTTTCATAACTTTTTTTTTCTGAGATGTTTTTCTAACTTATTAACATGATGTTTGGATAATGTTAATGCAATAGAGAAATCACAACATTGGATACTAGGGATATGGAATAATCCAAATGAAAAATTGGTCTGATAATGCCCATGCTTGCAGAGCCACAGATTGCTGTGTGTCCTTCCTCTGTCTCCCTCTGATTTTCCCTTACCTGGCTATTTTGGCTGGTTAATTAAAGTTATTTTAAATGATACAAGAGAGATGTAAGAGCATGTTGGTCCTCAGCCTTATCACTCTTCCATGAAGCAAAGATCAAGAAAACTAGGATGACCACTTGTATTTCAGATGATTATTGTTGGGTGTGCCAGATGGGAGATCTGGCATGGTGGAGATAAAGATTAGCCAAGAAACCAGAAAACCAAGCATTGTAACAATCTTATTAAAAAGCAGAATCCCAATAAGAAAGAAACAAATGTGCTAGTTAGCAAACCCCCACCTGGAGCCTGTTGTCTAAACCACATTCTCTTCATTGATTAAAACTGTTACAATGTTACAATACCTTCCAGTTCTTCCCTCTCCCCTCCCTCCAACTCCATTTTGTCTGTTTCCCCACCCTAAGCTACAAGGCGCGTAGTTTAAAGGACAACATGGCTTTTGATAGGCCAGAGCTACCAGCAATGACCACTCCCTTCCTGTTGAACCTATATAAATCCCCTCCCTTCCTGTTGTTTCTCTCTTCCTTCTTTCTCTCCTCCCTTCCTCCTCCTGCCTTCTCTCTCCAGCAGAGGTTATCTTCCTCACCCTGAATAAAGCTCTCTAGATGGGCCATTTGGAGTGAGGTGTGGTTGATGAGCGGCACCGGGGTGGTTTTTCCCCTTTCAAAAACCATCTCATTTGTGAGCTTGATGCTACACAGATGAGTAGATTTGGGTAATTAATCAAAGTCCAATATCATGAGTTTGTCTGGATTCATTTTGCTTCTAAAGAGCACTCTTTTAAATTGGTGTCTTGCAAAAGAAATGTTTAGGTTTACAAGACTACGTTTTGTTTTGCACAAATTTATTTTCATTCCTTAATTGTTCATTGTGCACACTGCATTCTATTCTTTGGCTAGAAGTCCAGGTGTATGAAAAGATGAGTACTTTTAGAGTCACTCTTTTTTAGAGCAGTGACTGTTTTCTATGAATAAAATGAAGTTTGATAAATCACTGGTAATGCTAGGCTTATAAATAGAAGCTGTACAAAGCACAGAAGAGGAAACAGATTTCTCCCAAACTAAAAATACAAAGAAGAAAGAAAGGAGCTGCAAAATTGTACAAGGCTGGCTGTTGTTAGTTTTGCTGTTCGTTTTAGCAAACTTGACGGGCAGTTTGCTTGCCAGGGAGCTCTGTACACACTTCCAACTCAATCAAAAGAGCTAGGGTGGTATATAATCCACTCACAGACTGATATTCTGATACCCCATCCAGAGTATCTGACAGAGAGGCACCATATAAACTTAAGAGTTATAGTGACTTTCCTTCAAAATGAATAATCAACCAAGCATCAAAATGGAGTTAAGGAAGACTCCAATTCCTAAGTCTCAGACTCCCAATATTTTTTTGCTAGAGAGAAAACACAAGTGGAAATGTAAGGAGCTTGTTTTCTGTCCCTTAAAATTCTACAGGTTAGAAAACACAGTGCTTTAAAAGTTGAGGTCTCAAAAAATATATATATTATGCCTGAATTTTATTGCAAGTTGAAAAATGGCTTATGTTAATTGGTGATTACTAAAGGAGACAGAGGAGAGATACTATTTCATAGCACTCAACAAATGTTCAAAAAAAGAATAGCGGCAGCGGTAGATAGTGATACTAACACAGCAGTAACGAACAGTGTTTCGTATTATTTGCTCAGCATACAGGTTGAATAAGTATGGTGAAAGAACACAACCTTGTCGTACACCTTTCCCAATTTTATAACATTCAGTGTTCCCATGCTCTGTTTAACAACTGCTTCTTGGTCTAGGTACAGATTTCTCAGAAGTACAATTAAGTGTTCTGGAATACTCATACTTCTCAATGTTG
>NW_006408694.1:637038-659179 GCF_000296735.1 Chrysochloris asiatica
CACTCAGGAATATATAACCATTCAAACTACTAAAGGGTATACCTTGAATGCAAGCCCTCTAGCCACAAGCAAACAGCCCCTCTCCCTCCTTGAGTCTAGAGTCCCCAGCCACTCCGTCTCTCCACATCGTCGTCTCTTCCTTCATCTCTGGCGTCGCTGCTTCTTTGGATAGGGTCCAACACTCCGCTCTTCTCCCTTGATGGTTCCAGGGTCCTCCACTCCTGAACTGCAAGATAAACCACTCCCCTCCTTTTGTTACAAAACATTTACCTTTACATTTGCATAATTCACAATCGGTCCTGATAGCAATTATTCACTATTGAACCACAAGAGTCTTATCCTCATCTCCTTTTACCAATCCCATCAAGATAGGTTGGAAACCACTCAGTGGAGATTCTACCTTCTTCCGCACCCTCTGAAACTAAGCTCCCTCTTGAAAACTTGTAAGCCAGTTATTTCGTGCCTTTGTTACCCCCTACCCCCATTTTGGGTAGCCAATATCTAAGTTGCCCATCCCTGTCAACACTGTGGACCAAGGGGGTGGGAATGATCCTTGCTGTAAAGATTCATTCCCTCTTTTAAGCAACTACATCCATAAGTATAGGTCAAGTTCATCAAATTGTAGCAGATTATACTTTTTTTCCTCTTCTTTCTTCCTTTAGCCAAGTTCTATTCATCCAGCCATTGAAGCTAGGTCAAATGGGTACTATCTGCACATATGGGTGTTCTTGTGCATCTCCCCTAACTTCATATCAGCTGGACACTTCACTCTCTGCTCTAGTCCTCTGAGACTATGCCCTTTTCCATGGGCTCAGGAGTCCCCAGGTCTTGCTATACTGCTGGCCAACCAGGTCACAATCCAGGGTGACAGGAGTCTATTGAACGTGGTCAGACTTAGCTCACAGCTTCAATGCTGTTTGGTTGTTGTTGTTAAGTGCCATTGAGTTTTCAAAATGTTTGGTAGTCTGTGTATTCCCTGTATTAGAGCCCTCAAACTTGTCCCTATTTTTTCACTGATGGCCTCTATAATTCTGGGATTCACATAGTTCTAATACATGCTGAGTTGGTTTTAGTATATGGTGCGAGGTAAAGGTCTTGTTTTCTGTATTTTGCATATTGCTTTCCAGTTCTGCCAGCACCATCTGTTGAAGAGATTATCTTCTTCTCATGCAATATACTTAGGCTCTTTGTAGAAAATTAGTTGGCTGTATATGGATGGTATAGTACTACTATGTTGGTATAGTACTTTTATGTTGTTTAAAAACAATATTTATAATGAACAAGTCATGGGTCTTGCAACGTTTTATCATGAGATCTTCAGCATCACTTCTGTCACCAAGTCCATATTTTCCGACAACTGATCCTTCCTCTTGTTTCTAACCATTGGATTCCAATTTCCAGTATTTATTAATACATCTTGATTGCATGTTTGATCAATTTCAGACTGAAGAAGGTGATTGAATTCTTCAATATCATCATCACTGGCTTTACTGTTTGGTGTGTTAATATGAATAACAGTTGTATTAAATTGGTCTTCCTCATAGGCATATGGCTATTATCCTATCACAAAAATTTATGTACTTCAAGACAGATCTTGAAATGGTCCTTTTGATGATGAATGCCATGCCATTCTTCTTCATTTGAAGTGGAATTTGTCATTCCCAGCGTAGTAAACCATGTGGTTATCAGATTGAAAATGACCATTCTGTTTACTAATTCCTAGGATATTGATGCTTATGCATTCCATTTTATTTTTGATAACTTCCAATTTTCCTAGATTCGTGCATCATATATTCTGTGTTCCAACTACTAATGGATGTTGACAGTATTTCTCCTCATTTTGAGTCATGCCCCATCAGTAAAATGAAGGTGCCAAAAGCTTTACTCTATTTGTGTCATCCAGGCCAACTCTACATTGAGGCTGTAGCTAGCTCTTCTCCAGTCATATTTTCAGCACCTTTCAACCTGAGGGGCTAATTTTCTGGCTCTGGTAGCATAGTGGTTATGGATTGGGCTGCGAACCACAAGGTCAGTAGTTCGAAACTGCCAGCTGTTCTGCAGGAGAAAGATGAGGTTTTCTGCTTCCGTAAAGATTTACAACCTCGGAAACCCTGTACAGGGCCGCTATGAGTTGGAACCGACTCCACGGCACATAACCACCACCACCACCATACCTGACAGTATTTTATCATGTTTCAATATTCAATATTCTAGTGCTATCTGACAGTGTTCCACTGCAATTCATAGGGTTTTTTAGTGACTAAATATTTGCAAGTAGTCTACCTTGCCTTCTTTGTAGTCTGTCTTAGTTTGGAAGCTCATCTGAAACCTGCCCACCATGAGTAACCCTGCTGATATTTAAAATACTGGTAGCATAGTTTCCAGAAACACAGCAACACACAAGTCACCATTGTATGAAAAACATGAAAAACTGACAGATGAGTGGTTGTTCATATATCTATATCTATATCTGTGTATATATGGGTGTGTATATATGTATATATAGATATAGATAGATAGATAGATAGATAGATAGATAGATAGATAGATAGATAGATAGATAGATAGATACGTGTGTGTGTGTGTGTATAATTCTCGGGTAGTTGCTACTGGACAAGCACTGGACCCCAAGGTTGGTTTGAACCTCAAGATCAGTGGCTCAAACTCACCAGATGCTTTTTGGAAACCCTATACACAGTCACTGTGAATTGAACCTGACTCCACAGCCCTTACAACAACAACACACACACACATGAGAGAGTGTGTGTCCTGAAGTAGCATTGTAGAATAAGCATTGGACTGTTAACTACAAGGTCAGTGGTTCAAACCCACAGAACAGTTCTTGGACACCTTACACAGGGTCACTATGAACTGGAATCATTTGGAAGGTAACAAGAACAATAAATGTATATGTATATATATGAGGGGCAGTGAAACACAGGAAGACCCCTAACAAGATAGGACTCAAGCTTAACAATGATTGTGGGATGTAACAGGACTGGGCAGTGTTTCATTCTGTTGTGCCCATGGTCACTATGAGTTTGAACTGACTCGATGGCACCTAACACCAACAACAAACATATATAAACCCTTCATTTCTTCTTGCATTTTACATCTTCTTTACTCAATCATATTCATTCTATCTGAAGTCAAACTTCTATAGATTTCTTTAGTGAAAGTCTATTGACATAAAATTTTCTTCATTTTATATGAAATTTTATTTCATTCTTCTATTGAAACATACTTTCACTAGCTATATACATTTATAATCTAGATTATCCTGTTATCACCTAGCCATTTTTATTCTTGAGAATTTAATTGTTACTCTAAAACTCACTTTTTGTTCATAATCAGTGCCTGTTCTTCTCTTTCCCTGAGCTCCTGAAATTGTTCTGCTTATCTTTACTTCTTTTGTGTCCAATAGCTTTACTATGGTATTTCTAGCTGGAGATTTAATTTTTTTTTTTATGCTGCTGAAGATTACATGAATGTGAAAAAAGGATCTTTTATCAATTCTGGATAATTTTCACCCTGTCTCCCATTTCATTATTCTATTCTTCTCTAATGACAATTAAATATATAGTAACCCTTTTTACTCTACTATGTATTTTAACTTTTTTTTTTTTATGTTTCCTATTTCTTTGTCTCTCCTGCTGCATTTCCTTAGATTTCTCTACTACTTTACCAATTACTTCCTTGGCTATATTTAACCTACTACTTAATATATCAATTGAGATTATAATTATTAAATGCTTAACTTCTGCTGGTACTGTGAGGTGCCATTGAGTCAGTTCTAACTCATAGTGACCCTGTATTAGGTTTCCAGGAAGCAGCTAGTGGGTTTGATCTACCAAATTTATGGTTCGCAGTCTAGTGCATATTCTACAACACCATACCACACATTCTATTTAATCCTACTCTACCTGACGTTTATTCCTGCATCATGCTTTCATTTCTTTGAAAATTCTTATTTTATATATTTAATCTAGTAATTCTGTCATCTGTTGACTTTGTGGATCTTTTTCTATGGTTTTCTCTCACTCATGCTAGCTTGTTTCCTTGTATTTTTATGTATTTTTGCCTGGGAGCTCATATTTCTTAAGATGTTATATGTAGAAATCATTTCAGTAATGTATTTAAAGTGCATTGCTTCTGACAGCTGTTTTGAAAGGGAATACAAATAAATAAATCCATGGTACTTTCAAAAAATTTTTTTTGCTTGAGGATTTTCAGGTTACACAGATAATGTGCATTATGTTATCATTAGCATGTATTTGGAAATTCTCATTTTAATCTTATTTGCTTTTCTACCCAAAGTTTAGGCTGAGACATGTAAGTTCCCTTACGCAGGATCATTTCCTCCATTCCCCTTTCTCTGGTTTTCTCATCCTTTCAATGTTCTGGCTTTCTGAAGCCATCTCTGATTGGATCTCCCCCATACTTGGGAGTGAAGGATATATGTTCTCAGGATCCAAGCTGGTTTCATACTCATTATACCTCCTGATGCCCTATGTACAATCTCACTTTTTCTTATATGCCTACAAGTTCAGCCATGCCACCAAATGAAAAAAAACACGTGTCATCTAATATTTTGTGTTTCGTACAAACAGAGGGCTTTCTTAATCTCTGTAATAACCATTTTGTCACACATAGAAAACCATTTATTACTTTTAAATATGACAAGAGCAGGCTTACTTCTTGGCATCTTCTTTAACCAGTCTCTCTTTCTCTTTTCTTAAATCTTTCTTTGTGTGTTGTTTCTTTTTTCCATATTTTATTCACCTTCAGGCCAGGGAAGAGACTGTTCTGAGTCACTGCTCACAGAGCATGCAAGACTATTCAGCTGCATTTCTCTAGGTGCTATCCTCTGAGTTGAACTCAGCACTAAGTTCATGTTTCCCATTGGAGAATGCACCCCAAGTGCCCCACTCACCGAGAAATTCTGCATCCAGTCTTGATTCCAGCAATCTAGTCTTCTCTCATTATTAAGTTCTAGGAAAATTTAAGGATTGAGCCACTAATCTTCTTTTCTGCCTGTAACTCATTTCTTTGAAGGATATTCCGTGATTCTTCACATTTCTGCCTTTTTGCTCTTTTGAATTCACATAACATGCATTTCCTTGAAAAAAATTCTCTTTTCTATTATTCACACAATGAAGACACCACTGTCAGACTCGTCTGTAAAGTTTCATGTAAATTAATCCCTACTCAATTATGAATTTTACTATACCCAGAGCTATAATTTTTCTAAAATTATTTGGGTACTTTTCTATGTGCCAGGTCTTGTTTTAATCACTGTTTAGCATGATCTCATTTAATCTTTCCAAATGCCTCAAGAAGCAGATTTTATTTAAAATCTCCATTTTAAAGGTGAGAAAGTTAAAACATCAGATTAACCATCATGTCTGTGTTTTGTTGCTATTGAATACTGTAGATCGATTTTTACCTAGGCAATCTGATTTCAAAGCCCGTATCTTTGTCAGTGTGCAAACTAATATGGTATGTGTCACATAGTAGGTGTTCAAGAAATATTCCTTCTTCTTATATCAATCATATATTCAGACCCATATGATTTGGGATGCTAGTGGTATTTCTTTACTATAAGACTCTAGAATTGACCATATTGATAGATAGGAACCTAATTACAATAAGTGAAACTTTGGACTTCAGTTATAAATCTTGAGAGTAGATAAAAATCCCTAGAACTATATCTATACTGATTTTTTAAAGAGTCACAAGTAAACTTTTAAATTTCACAATTTTCCATTTCAATAAAGAAAACTGAATAATGTTTGATGAAGCCAATTGTTGAATACGTTTGGAAATCAGAATCCTGCTATCATTATTTATGTACTATTTACTTAAAACTTTTTTTTCATTGTGAAAAACACATTTAATCTGTGTTGTGGATTCCTGATATGGCACTGTAAGATTAGCACTGGACTTTAAACCACAAGGTAGGAAGTTCAAATCCACCAGCTGCTCCTCAGAAACCCTATAGAGGGTATCTATGAGTCAGAACTGACTCAACAGTAATTAACAATAACAATCTGTGTTTAAGTTTGAACAGGAACCCAAAATCCTGTAACTTTCATAACATTTCCTTGTTTAGAAAACTAGATTGGGTGGAACAAGTAATGGGAATATTGACAGATGCTGTCCGAGAGCCCACTCAGATCATAGACTCAGGTTCACAGTAGCTGGTCAATCCATCACATTTGAATTAATCAACTCTTACACTTGGGACAGTCCATAAAGAAAATCCAGTCCCACCTTGATTCAGAAATGACTTTGCATGATATCCCAGCTGTTGTAACAGTGGGCTCAGGTTAGGAGATAGAGCCCAATAATTTCTGATGGCATATGATTTTTCACAAATTATCATTGTGTGAAGTTGAAGTAAAAGAACATGGGGAGAAATGTCCTCTTTGAGTTTTAAGAAAAATTTCTTCCAAAAACAATGGAAAAGGATTTATGAGGTCAAATCTGCACATGCCTCAAGAATTTTCCAGGATAAATTCAACTTCTGTGTAATACCATTCTAATTTGGTTGTGGTAAATATAGAATTTTGATTGTCAACTTGTCATATACATTTATTTTTAAAGAACCCTTTACTTAAAAGCACATCTGTGTATTTATTCTTAGCAAAGCTGTAACATCAGTGTCACTCCTGTTGTTTCACTGAATGCGGCAATGAAGGACTCTCAGGGGTTAAACTCTGGTTTGCTAAATATTGTCATTAAAAACAGAAACACTGTGAAGCACCTAGGCATCTGTGGGAATCAGGAATCTTTAATTTGTTTTAATAAGAAAAATGCTTCTGATTGAATATATTATATAATTCATTAAAAGCCCAACCCATAAAATAGCAATGTATATTAAAGATTAACATAAACTAGATATGCATAAGCAAGTGGATGGAAGAGGCAATGGAGATTTAGTCATGGAATTTTTGCTTCCCAAGCAGGTTCAAATTCAATTCCCAGTCAACGCACCTCATGGCACAAGATTGGGCAGCATTTCATCCTATTATGCATGGGTACCCTATGAATTCAGGGTGACTTGACAGATACTAACAACATAGAGGATAATATGTTTGGGCCCAGAACAAAGGCATACATTTTCTGAAAGCTGTGAGTGAGTGACCCCAATGCTGGGGTGTATACACACTGGGGGAGATTGATGGTGGATGGCTGTGGTCAATGAAGACTTCTGGCACAGTGTGTGTGTGAGTGGCTTTTTGCTCAAAAGCACACATTCTTGGATTTTTAAATGTGCTGTGGACATACTTGAGTGTGTGTATCTAGGACCCTTGTTGGTTTTGTTGGATGAGGAGTTGTTGGAACAGCTGTAGGGTCCAACCCACATTCTGCGACCAGGGAGGAAAAAGAGACCAGTGTGCCCCTTGCAGTCTTTGAATCCAGGCAAAGAAAGACATGAGACGATAAGCAGGAATGATGCAACTGTGCAAAGAATTTTTGACTTAAACTATCTGTCCACTGAACAAGTAAGCAAGTAGTTAAGCAGAGACACAGTAGTGTTAATTTACAGCACAGTGAATGGATGGAAATCTCATTACCATGAACAGATTTGCACACAGAAGTCTAACACATCCACAGGAGACTCTGTTTGCAAATATTGTATGATGAATAATAAGGATAAAACTAAAATCTCAAGAATGTTTATTCTGTGCATGTTAATGAGGTATAGTTTTTGTCTCCACATCACCAATCCCAAAATGGGATCTCATTTTCAATCTGGCTTGTGTCCTGTGATTGGATTTCATTCAATTAACTTACATCTAAATAGTCTTGATTGCTATTTGCTTTTAAAAAAATATGTTTTTATAGACAAAAGTTTAGTCTTAGGCAAAAACAACTGAAATGAAAGCTTTCAAGCTCACATGTTTTTAAAAGGTGCATTTAATTCTCTTCCATGGATAGGATTCTATTCATAGCTACAAAACAAAGTTAATTATTCTAGGAAGGCTGTGCTATAGATTTATCTTGTGATTCATTGTTTAATTCATCTAAATCTATGTATGCTGTTGTTGCTGTTAAGTGCCGTCGAGTCAGTTTCGACTCATAGCGATCCTGTGTAGGATTTCTGAGGAGCGGCTGGGGAGCTTGAACCACCAATCTTGTGGTTCAAACTGACCTTGCAGCCCAGTGCATTAACCCGCAGTAAGTTGATAATACCCCACTTGTATGTGTGTGTGCAAGTATGTGAACATTTTTAAAATAAAGAAACACATGATCTAGAACTAGATTTTCATCTGACAAGAGCTAACTATGTAAAGAACTGGATTCTTGCTTTCTGTCCCTCTATCCCACTCCTCATTTAACAAAGATGTATTGAGTGTTAATTTCAGACCATTACTTCCCTTCTCTCTTCACTTCTTTTGATTATACTTGCCTTTACTAAGGAGCTCTGGTAGCGTAGTGGTTACGAGTTGGTGTTGCCAACTGTAAGGTCAGCAGTTCAAAACTACCAGCGATTCCACGGGAGAAAGATGAAGCATTCTGCTTCCATAAAGATTTACAACCTCGGAAACCTTGTGCAGGGTCACTATGAGTTGGAACCAGCTCCACAGTACTTAACTTACAAAGGGTATCTTTGTTTAAGGAAAGATTGTCCTTTTGTTTGAAGAGATGAAGAGATGGCAGTGTCTTTTCCTTGAGGGTGAAAAACAGATGCAAAGAAACTCAAATGTTTACAAATGAGCATCAGTAGATCCATGAGAGGGGATAACTTTCAGTGATCTTGAAAATAAGAGCATAGCAATGTAAGTAAAGCTTTGAATGAATAATTTGCTATTACTGTTGGTTCTGATAGTAACTATTGGTCATTCACAATTGTAATATTCTAATAATTAAGAATAACCCTACAATTTCTGGCAGATATTTATGTAATGTAATGAATGATTTGGTAGATTCTGTGTATATTCACAACTACTGTATGCCATTAAAGAAAAAATATACTCCTCTTAGGTTGTTGTTGTTAAGTGCTGTCGAGTCAGTTTCGACTCACAGCAACCCTGTATTCCAAGGCAAAAGGTTGTTTGGTAACTAATTTAAGAAATTACAAACCAATCACATTTAGAAATTTATCTCTTTTGTTAACTATATGGTTTTGTCTCTTTTGTTAAATATATAGTTGGAATGGAAAATTAATTCTTGGATTAAGACAAAAATTTTATGGCAAGCAAAGTACCGTATGTCCATAAATATTAAAATCGAAAATGTTTAAAATAAACAAAAGTAGCACTTTTAAAAGAGTCTGTTTGTTTCTTGGAGGTTGGGGCAGAGGGCAAGCTATGAAAAGTGATGCAATATTTATCTAGTGGGGTGGGAAGCGGACAGACACCTCTCAGCTCACTTGCTCAGAAGGGTCCTTAGTGGACTACAGAAAGCCCATATTGAAATGGACAGGCCATGGCTTTCTTTTCCTTTGGCCTTCTTTAATATCAGGAGGGAGATACAATCAAGGAGAAAAAGATTTGATTTTAGAAGGCTAAATATGGACTATTCTTAGAAAAGCCAATGAAAATAAGGTTAAAGGAGGTAGCTAGATAAGAAGGCTTTCTGGATGAAATGGTAACAATAAGAATATAATTAACATAATCCCTCTAATACGCTTAAATCACTATGAACCTCAAATCCCCCTCAATTTTTTCTTAGCTTATACTTATACAACAATACGTAACATTTGTATGGTATGCTATGGTAGGATAAGCACCAGACTGCTAACCCCAAGGCTACACCTTGGAAACCCTTTATAGTCTGAAACGCTATGAGTTGGAACTGACTTGACACTTAATAACAACAACATATATGTTCAACTACCCACCACCTCATAATGGTAACGATGACGGCACACCCCCAGTTAGCTACCCTTTCTAATGGGAGACAAGGCCAAATTGGTGGTGTCAGGATAATACAAGACACAGTGGCTAACCCCTCAGGGGCAAAAAAGAGTGCACATTTATGCTGACTTTCTGCCAGGTGCAGTTCGAAACGTTTAACAAATATTTAATCTTCATAAAAACCCTTAGAAGTTGTTACAGATGAGGATATTGAGGCGTGGAGAGGTTAAATAGTTGCTCAAAGGGTGACTGTCTGATTTAAACACAATAAATGTTTATGTTATTGAGGTGTGGTGCTGTAGGATAAATACCGGACTGCTAATCACAAAGTTGACAGTTGAAACCCACCAGTCACTCCTTGGAAACTCTATACAGGGTCGCTACGAGTTGGAACGAACTCGATGGCACTTTAACAACAGCAACAATATGCTGATTTAAAGACAATAGCTTATGGTTGAGATTGAGGCAATTTAAGAGCATGTACTCCTCTGGTGTGGTGCTGTGGGTTAATGCGCCAGACTGCAAAGCCGTCTGAACTGCAAGGTTGGCGGTTCAAGCTCACCAGCTGCTCCTTGGAAACCCTATACAGGGTCGCTATGGGTCTGAATCGACTTGACGGCACTTGACAACAACATCCCTCTAAAGGAGTCTTGGTGTGGTGCTGTGACTAATGCATCAGACTGCAAAGTTGTTTGAACTTCAAGGTCGGCGGTTCAAGCTCACCAGTTGCTCCTCGGAAACCCTATACAGGGTCATTATGGGTCGGAATCGACTCAACAACAATTAACAACAACATTCCTCTAAAGAGAGAAACCACAGTTCACCTGACTTGGTGTCATTATATAATTTGGAATAAGGTAGCCACATTTTACAGTGTTTCATGGGAATTTAGAATCCAGATTTTTAGGTAGAATACACTATTTAAAAAATCTTGGTAGCTAATGATATTTAAGATACTATGTAGCAGCTAAGAGGAAAATAAAGTTTATGTCTGTGTTCTACCACATTGTACAACCTTCAGTAGACTTCTTGGGCCAGAATGATTCAGAATAATGTTGAGGCTCAGGAACTGTGGGGAAGGAGGCTTTCATTCACAGGGACTGTACTCCATATATTTACAAATACCTATTTTGTGGCACTGTAGGATATGCACTAGACTTCAAGCTTGGTGGTTCAAACTCATCAACCGCTGCTCAGAAACCCTATACAGGGTCACTATGAGTCAGAACTGACTCGATCATACTTAACAACAGTATATGCCTAGGTTCCCTGGATAGAGCAAATGTGTGTGATTGACTACAAATTGAGACTAGAAAATAGACCTGCTTCTGTAAAGCTTGCAGCCACGAAAATTTGTAATATGTGATGTCGCCATGGCTAAGAACAGATTCTGCAGCAATGGGTCTGTTTTATTTTTGTTGTTGTTTTTGTTGTTGTTTTATGTGCCAGGTTCAGGGAACTTCACAATAAATAAAAGTTAATAATCCCAGAAAAGTGATATTTTTTGTTGTTGTTCTTGCTACTTTTTTTTGTAATGTTGTTGTTTAGTTGGAACAGACCACAGTGTTTGTGGTAGAAGGCCCAGGTCAAGGCTTGTTCACTAGTGTAGATGAGTTCACATTTATCTCCGTTCCTTACTGTTGTTGTTAGTTACCATTGAGTTGGCTCTGACTCATGGTGACCCCACAGACAACATAATGAAACACTGCGTAGGCCTCTCCTATCTTCATGTTCAAGTCCATTGTAGCCAGTGTGTGTTTTTAGTTCCTTCTAACCTAGGGGACTCATCTTCCAGTACTATATCAAACAGTATTCTGTTACGATTTATCGAATTTTCATTGTCTAATTTTCAGAAGTAGATTTCTAGTCCTTTCTTTCTAGCTGAAACCTACTGACCATGTGTGACATGATGATATTGAAATACTGGTGGCATAACTTCCATCATCATAACAACACACAAGTCATCATAATATGACAAATTGACAGAATGATAGTGGTTACCATCATTAGATGCTGGATATTTAACTCTAAAACTATTAGAAAAGACACTGGGAACTCTCAGTGCTTGTTTCCTTGTTGGGAAAATGTTAGGTGCCATCAAGTTGGTTCTAACTCATAGCAACCCTCTGTACAACAGAATGAAACACTGTCCTGTCCTGCGCCATCCTCACAGTTAGGTGTGAACCCAAGGTTGTTGCTGTTGTGTCAGTCCATCTTGTTGGGGTCCTCCTCTTTTTCACTGACCCTCTACTCTATCAAGCATAATGTCTTCCTTAGCCTGGGACTGATCCCTACTAAAAAATATGTCCTCCAAATGAAAGACAAAGTCTCACCATTCTGGCTTGTAAGGAACATTCTGGCTGTGATTCTTCCAAGACAATTTGTTTTTTTCTTCTGGCAATTCATAGCACTTTCAATATTCTTCTCCAACACCAGAATTCAAATGTCACTATTTTTCTATGGTCTTCTTTATTCATCGTCCAACTTTTACATGCATATGTTGTTATTGTTGTTAGGTGCTGTTGAATTGTTTCTGACTTAAAACAACCCTGTATAGGGTCTCCAAGGAGCAGCTGGTGGATTTCAACTGATGACTTTGTGGCTCTCAGTGTAGTACTAATCCTACAGTGCCACAGAAGTCCATGCATATGTAATGATTGAAAATGCCATGGTTTGGGTCAGGTGCATCATAGTCCTCAAACTGACATCTTCACTATTGAACATTTTAAAGAGGGTTTGTGCAGCAGATTTGGCTGAGGCAATACAGCATTTGATTTCTTGGCTGCTGCTTCCATGAGCGTTGCTTATGGATCCAAGCAAAATGAAGTCTTCGACAACTTCAATCTTTTCTCCATTTATCATGATGCTATTTACTCGTCCATTTGTGAGGATTTTGTTTTCTTTACACTGAGGTGCAATCCACACTGAAGGCTGTAGCCTTTGATCTTCATCAGTAAGTACTTCAGGTCCTCTTTGCTTTCGTCAAGCAAGGTGGTGTTATTTGCATATTGCCGGTTATTAATAAGTCTTTCTCCAATCCTGATGCTGGGTTCTTCATATGACTCAGGTGAGAGGATGAAGTAACTCAATATTGCCAGCTGCAAAATTCAGCTAATGATAATACCAACCCATATCATACTATGTGATGGAGAATTGATTGAGGTGATGACTGTAGAGTGTCAGATCTGCATTTTGGTTATTAACAATGAAGAAGGGTGGCTGTCATTATGATGTCCCAATTGGCACCCCACCCATGTGTCTAAGATAAATGCCTTTAGAGGAGGACATGTGACTTTTGCTCATGGAAATGGGAGCAGCCATTTGAGAGGCGCGCCTATTGTTTTGCAAGCTGTACTTTGCAGAAAATGATTCCTAGGTTACAAGGTAATGCCCCAAGGTAATACTAAGCAGGTGCAAAATCAAATTAATTGCCAATCAGTTACATATGCTAATACAAGTAAGCTCCAGGAGAAACGCTCTTGGGAGGGCACAGCTGTGCATCTGGGTCCTGTAGGGACTCTGAAACTGCTACTGACAGTAGAAATGGAGAAACGTTTCCTCACAGGTGTCAAACTGACACCTCTAGTCTTTCAAATGTTCTTGACCTCATGTGGTGATGGGGTCCAGCCAAACTCTCAAGAGGGAACCTATGAGTTTGAATGGGTCTTTCATGAGTTATACATATAATGCGATATAAAGCATTTATAACTTCAGTGAATACTTATTAGCACTTCCTATATGCCACTCATTGGCACTTAACAACAACAACAATGTACCAAGTGGAGTCCCTGGTTGGAGTAAACAGTTAATACGTACAGCTGCTAACTGAAACGCTGGAGGTTTGAGTGCTCCCAGAAGCTCCTTGGAAGAAAGGTCTGGGATTCTGCTTCCAAAAACTCAAACACTGAAAATTCTATAGAGCAGCTCTATTCTCCTACACATGAATCACCTGGAGTTGATTCAATGACAGCTAGTTTTTACATGTCAAACGCTGATAGAGCCATGTGCTGGGGATACAACCTGGATAAAGTCCTAGCTCTTATGGATTACAAAAATAATTCTTCTCTTTGGATTGATTACATAGGAAAATTTCAAGGTAGACGTTAACATATAATGTGTATACCAAAAGAACAAATTCCCACTGCAGTCGAGTTGATTTTCATTTTCAGCAACCCTTTAGGACAGAGAATAACTGCTTCATACAGGCTGCAACTCTCTACAGAAGTCCATGGCCACATCTTTCTCCCACAGAGGGGTAGGTTCAACTGCCAACTTTTTAATTAACAGTCAGTACTTTAACCACTGCCAGGGCTCCTCAAGTTAAGTGCCATCGAGTTGGTTCAGACTCATAGTGACCCTGTATAGGGTTTCTAAGGAGCAACTGGGTGAGCCTGCACTACCGACCTAGCAGTTCAAACTGACCTTGCAGGCCAGCGCATTAACCTGCAATGCTACACCAGAAGATATCAGGCAGTATTGTGTGGTGCTGCAGGTTAATGCGCTAGACTGCAAGGTCAGTTTGAACCACAACGTCAGCGGTTCAAGCTTACCAGTAGCTCCTTAGAAATCCTATACAGGGTCGCTATGAGTCAGAATTGACTACATGGCACTTAACAACAACAAGAACAATGTACATTTATGGACCCCTGGTGTCCAGAGGAGCTCAACTGGCCACATTTTCTTAATTGTATGTCCAGATTGGGTTTTAGAGTAATTTTCAAAGTGTTAATTCAATAGATTATATCATTAAAGTACACAATGATTTGGAGCATTGCCTTAGACTTTATGGAATTTTGAAAGAGCATATTTTATCTATCAGCTTCAAAGAGATTTGTATTTGCACTGATGTTACCAAGATTAGAACTCAGTCTCCCACTTACCCTTTCCTCTAATGTCGCCTTTTTAGTTTGCATCTTGTTACCTCTTACTAAACGATGCAATACTTTCTTCACAGATTCCCTTACTTTGATTACTTCCTCTACTCCAATTTCTTTTATGCATTGTTGCAAAATTAAATTTCCTGAAATGCAACTCTGATTCCATCATTCCTCCCATGCTTGAAGTTTTTCATTGAATCCCCATAGCCTGAGATGCTAATGCTAGACCATGCAGGCTGGCATTCAGAGTCTTCATAAGTCTACCTTTCTCACCTGCTCTCACTCTCCCTGGGAGTGAATGGCAACCACTTACTTTCCTGCTTTCTTGTTCCCTTGTTGTTGTTGTTAAGTGCCATGGAGTCAGTTCTGACTCAAGCAACCCAGTATTGGGTTTCTGAGGAGCAGCTGGTGAGCTTGAACCACTAACCCTGTGGTTCAATCCAACTTTGCAGTCTGGCACATTAACCCATGGCACCACACCAGGACTCCTATTCCTTTAGTTTTTCATAACAGCCCCTTAATATCCAATAAATGTATTTTCCCAGCCTCTACATATAGAAATTTCCACCTCTCATGGACCAGTTCATATGCTTCATTGTTTGTGAAGTCTTCTAACCTCCCCATTCTTCTGCCACAATCTCTCTTTCCCTTAAATCCATACAGTACCATGTGCATATCTTTTTTACTCCACTTGTAAAATTATGCCCTTATTATTGTAATGTGTGCATATTTTGCATACTGAAGGTGAGGTCTCTGCATTCAACTTTGCATCTTTTATAGCATCAAGCATAGAATTCTTCATATGGTAGGGGATTCATGTTTATTCAAGTCTAATAAGGAGCTGGTAGCATAGTGGTTATGAATTGGGCTGCTAACCTCAAGGTCCACAGTTCGAAACTACCAGCTGTTCCATGGGAGGAAGATGAGTCTTTCTGCTCCCATAGATTTGCAGCCTCAGAAACCCTGTGCAGGGCCACTGAATCGGAACCAACTCCACGGTCCTAAAACAACAACAAATGGTTCTATAATGGTTGTTGTTGGCTGCCATCAGATCTGTCCTGGCTAATGTCCTAATCTCTATACAATGGAAGAAAATGCTGCCCTGTCCTTGTGCCATTCCCATGAGCAGTTTCAGATTGGACTGCTGTGATTCATAGGGATTTCACCGGTTGACATCCTGAAGTAGATTATCAAGTCTTTCCTTGTAGTCCACTGAAATCTGTTCAGCTTTAGAGCAACAAATAAGCCTCCACTGACAGACAAGTGGTTGTTGTGCATTATGTACACTGAGTAGGAATCTAATTTGGGTCTCTAGATGGAAGGCAAGTATTCTACCACTGAACACTACGGCCCCCTCCACCAATTCTGTTGTTGTTGTGTACCATTGAGTCAGTTCTGACTCACAGCAACCCTGTATAGGTTTTCCAAGAGTAGCTGATGAGTTTGAACTGCCAACCTTACATGTACCAGTCCAGCGCATATCCTATAGTGTCACCTGGGGCTCCTACCGATCTACTATCTAGTACATTTTTTCACTTTTAATTTTATTTATGAATTGAAAAATTCTTGTCTTTATATAATTATTTGGTCTCATTAATAGAACCATTAATCTTTCACTTTCCATATGTATAAAACTTGAAGTTTATAAACAATTCCATAGTTAGTATTTTATTTTAAGCCCAAAGGTTTTCACATTTTCTTGCAAGCACAGAAAGGTGCAATGACTTACTTACGCTCTTTGAGTTGTAAGGAAGCAAGCTGGGATTGGACCAACTTTTCATTCTGACCCCTAGCAACTGCTTCTCTAGTGTCTTTTTCTTCCTTCTGATTGATTGATTGACCCAATCAATTATAAATGGTATGACCTAAATAAGGATTTTCTCATTATACACATATGTTAATTAAGATCAAACATGTCTACTACTGAAAATTCAGAGGGAATATTGCAGTTGAGCCTGTGAAGGTAGTCACATCTTGTCTACCGGAAATTATTCAGTGTCTATCCTTTCAGTCTAAATTTGTCAAATAATTATCATCACCAAATTTTCAGTAGGTGTTGTTGTTGAAACATATCTGTTGGCCTGACCCTGGAAAAGAGAGAGGAGAAAGTGAGAGAGAGAAAAAGAAAGAGAGATGGGGGAGGGAAGGATGGAGAGACAGGGAGTGAGAGACAGAGAGAGAGATAGATCACCTGGATTTCTCTGTTAGTGAAAGAATCCTTTGTTGTTGCTGCTGCTGCTGTTGTGTTAATAGACTTCAGCAAGAAACAATCAGAAGCACACAATTCTTTGCAGATTAGATTGTGGACCCATGATTGTTTACAAAGATTCAATTTTTTTATGGATCAGTCTCTAACAGTTATAATGGTAAGGCAGGAAGATACTTGGACTTACATTTCAATAATCTGTTTTCACCCGTCATCAGAATCAGATCCATGATTTGTTGTTAAGTGTCATTGAATTGGTTCCAACTCATAGCAACACTGTATAGGGTTTCTAAGGAACAACTGGTAGGTTTGGACTGTCACGTTCACAGTTAGCAAAGTTGTGTTTATCCTACAGTGTCACACCAGGATTTCTGCATTAGAGGTTACTTGGCATGGTGCTGTAGGATAAGGACTGGACTGGTAACAGCAAAGTAGTTAATTCAAATGCACCAGTCGCTTTTGGAAATCCTAGGTAGGGGTCGCTATGAGTCAAAACTGACTTGATGGTATAAAACAGAAACAATAATCTCTAAATAAGATTGTTGGAGAATTAGGATAATATATGCAAAAGCAATTTATAAATTTCAAAGTACTTCACTGAAGTGAGATTATATTATTCTTGCTTCTATAGGTAAACATTTGTATTGGGTTCTTTTAAACTTCTTTCGGAGGCTTCTTTTGTTATGGTTGTTGAGTGACTCATAGCTACCCTGCATAATAGGGTTTTCAAAGAGGCATTGTGGGGTTTGAATTTGCTGACCTTGCAAAGTAGCCTACAGCAACACATCAGGAATCTGGGACAAAACAAAACAAAACAAAAATTCAAGATATACTTTGGTTTTAGTTAAGGTCAAATTCATATGGCATTATTATTAGAAAAGGAAAATAAAGCAAGTCTTTGAATTCAATTCTGTTATAAAGCTTCAATTAAAAGCCTAACTGACTTATCTGCTAGATATTTGTGGAAGCATTTAATAGGACCAACGTAGCATAGAGCTAGCTAGATTACTCTGACAAACTTTACAAAATAATTTATATTTTTCAACTTTATTACTCAGATTTAATATTGAAACCCCAGGGAATTGGCAGCAACCTTCACTATCTGTAAAGATATTCTCCTTATAGATAATATCTAAAACGAGAGTAAAAAATAAAAGTAAAATATAAGTCAATATTTTTGAATAACAATAAAAAGACACTCATAAACACCTTTTTATAAGTATTTTTGGACTTTTCTTGCCCTTGATTAGAAAGGTACCATGATTTCCTTTTATGCACAATCTTTTAAAACTGATAGAAGCTGGCTCAGGTGATTATCCCTTTAACTCTCATAGAGATAAATATTTAATCTAGAAAACAACAGCAAAAATAAATCTAAAACCAAGCCAAAACAAGTGTTTTCTTTATTTGTAGTAGCTCTGAATGGAAGACACTAAGGCTTTTTTTTTATTAAAACTATTGGGGTGATGTTTTATAAATAAAATAGTAAGAATGTCATTATAACTTCCTTCAAAAGGAATTTGTGCTGCTACAATTATGTTATTGTAAGGGCTGGATATAGGAGGAAGAAATGCGAAGAAACCACTAATGAAAAGTAGAGATGAATACTTCCCAAATCTTCTGCATTCAAGCTATCTAATTCTCTTAAGTATCCTGAGTAAAAAACAACAACAATCAAACTAAACCAAAACCAAAAGCTTTCTGGAAGCTTTGTGTAATGATAGGAATGGTTAGTTATTGAAGGTAATGAGAATCTGGACATTACTGAAGAACAAATCAATCCATTATTAATCTGCTAAATAATAGAACCCTAATTAAGTCTCAGGAGATCATTTTATTGATTCATTATCTACTTAAGAATGTATCTTCCCTTTAAAAGCCTCAGGGAGCTAGCTCAATTACATCATGCATTAAAAATATTTGAATACACTGGCAGTAATAATAACAAAATATTAACATGAAAGTTGTTAGGATAAGTATTGGTTATTTGGTTATGGACTCTGGACTAGTCAGTGTTAGAAGAGAGGCCAGTGTAAGACTCAGCTAATGTGCTAGAGCACGCATCAGGGGAGCAATGCTTAAGGCACTTGACTGCTAACTGAAACGCTGATTGTTTGAAGCCAGCATGGGAGAAAGATAATGGCAGTTAGCCTCAGTAAAGAATCCAGCCTTAGAAAACCATATGTCGTATAGGGTCGCTGTGAGTCAGAATGGACTCGATCTCGATAGCAATATATATTTTTTTTTGCTTAGGACCTGAAGTAACCAATCTACGGAGTTCTGGTTACACAGTGCATTAAGTACTGGTTTGCTAACCAAAAGGTCTGTGGCTCAAACCTACTAGTCACTCCCGGGGAAAAAGATGAGGCAGTTTGGAAACAGCCTTGGACGCCCTATGGAGCAATTCTACTCTATTTTATGGGGTCACTGTGAGTTGGAATAGAATCTATGGCAGTGTTTTTGGTTTGGCCATTTAGACAGTCTGTGAAGAAAATAAAAACACACTCTCCCTCATAAACCCATGTGCTAGGGCGGAAAAGGCTGCAAGGCATCATCTAATCCATTTCTAAACTGCTCACTAGGGAAAAACCCACATGACTTCTAGAAGCTATATTTAGGGGGGGAAAAAAAAAGAGAAACTGGAGATTTTTGTTGTTTTTTTTCTTGCATGCTTATTGCATGCTGGTGATTTTGTGGTGGTCCTTTCCTTTAGTCCTCATTACTATCCCCTACAGTGGGAGTTCTCAACTCTGGCTGCTCAATGCAACCATTGAGGGGCTTCAATAATTCAAAGCCAGGTTCCAGCCTCCGAGGCTCTAATGTCATTGGTCTGGGCCATAGCCTGAGTGTCAGAATATTTAAAACCTCCCCAGGTGATTCTAACCTGAAGACAAGGTTGAAAGCCAATGCTCTATTAGATAAAGTGTGTTTATGGACAAAAACAATGGAATGGGAAGCATTGGGCCAGATGCAATACAGCTAAAAGCAATTTGATGGAAACAAGGTGCCTGGTATGGTTTGACCACTGTCTCTGACTTTACCTCTTTGACATCAGCCCCTTCCTGTCACCACCTTGGTTATATATAACCAAAAGTTTTAAGAACAGATACTCAAATAAATCTTTGTGCATGAATGTTCAGAGCAGCAGCATTCACAACAGCGAAAAGGAGGAGATAGCCTGTGCACATCTACAATAAACAAATTGTACTACATATGTGCAATGGGATGTGATTCATCCATAAAAATAAATAAAATGTTCATAAATGCTATGACATGGATGAACCTTAGAAATATTATGCTACATTAATGAATTCAGACATCAAAGGCCTTGTATTATGAGAGTCTACTTATATGATATGTCCAGAACAGGTAAATCTTAGAAAGCATATTAGTGGTTTCAGGGCTGAGCCAGAGGAAATGGGCAATGACAGCTTAACGGTAGGACAGAGTACGGGGAGCGACTATTGGGTGCCAAACCCACTGCAGGAATCCTGCTATGGCACTGTGTGTTAATGTACTGGACTGAAAAGTCGATTTGAACTGAAAGGTTGGTGGTCCAAGCTCACCAGCTACTCCTCAGAAACCCTATACAAAGTTGCTATGAGTTGGAATTGACTCAATGGCACTTAACAACAACAACCAGCCCACTGTCATTGAGTTGACTCTAACTAATAGCCACCTTATACAGAATTTCCAAGACTAAAAATTTTCATGGAAGCAGAATGCCTCATCTTTTTCCTGCAGAGAAGCTGGTGAGTTTGAACTGATGATTTTTCCATTAGAAGTCCAATGCCTAATATGCAATGGGTACAGGTAGATTAAAATATTTGGGGACTAGATGGAGATGGTGGCTGTACAGCTTCATGAATGTACTAAATGCCACTGGACTGCACACTTTAAAATAGTTTATTTAATGTATGTGGATTATACCTTGATTAAAATGAGTGTGTCACTAATACTTTCTTGTATCTGCTTAAAGAAACCCTAGAAAGGGACTTAAATTAACCCAATAAAAGTGTTTACCTATAAAGCAAGAAAAATATAATCTCAGCCAAATCATTTCCAGCCAGACCCTTGGGCATCGTGCAGTCATCATTACACCAGTAAAAGAGATGGTGAGGCCCTGGTTCCCACAGGCTAATAAACTGGCAGTTACATAAGAGTGGGCATGTAATTCAATCCCATAACCAAAATATCTTGGAAAGCAAGTCTGAGACCTTGTATGTTAAGCCAGAAATGTCTCTTATAATACAATCTATATGAAATCAGTAACAATTGATCTTTATACGAATATAACAAGTTGGGATTCTGCACACTTACTTTAGACTCCATTTCTTTAAGCATTTCTTGCTGACTTCATTTTCCAGCCCTTCAGTCATTTTCAGTGTTTTTGTCTAGAGAGCTCTCGTGGTTCTATACATTTCATTTAATTTACAGAGTTCCAGATAAGACCTTTAATTATGAATTTAAATATTATCATGGCACTGGAAGCAATAAACATATTGATTCCTGATATACTTGCTCCTGGGGGTTCTGGTATATTGTTTTAGTATAAGCACTGGACTGCTAACCTCAACGTCGGTGTTTCAAACCTACCATCAGTTCCTTGGAGACACTCAGTTCAGGGTTGCTTTGAGTTGGAACTGACTTGATGACACTTAGCAACAACAAATACTTGCTCCAATAAAGGTATGAGAGACCAAATGAAGCAAACACAGATGAAAATTCTGAAACCCTGAATTTCAGAGGAAAGTTTAGAGAAATGGAATGAGTGCTTGCTGGAGGAGAAGCTAAGCAGGGATGGTGATAGAAGGTGAATGGCCTTTATCCTAAAGCAACACACCAGGACCCCAGGAGCAAGTATAGCAGGAAGGAATATAAGATTATTATGTTTCCAGTGCCATCTCCATCAAGGGCCTCTACAAACTACTTCTGAACTGATTGCCCTGAACATGGATAACACGGAAGCTGATACAAAATCCATCTAGGGCCAGGAACTCTGCTGTCACATCCCTCCCACACGCACCTGGGAGCTCCTTGGCTTGCATAACTTTTCTCCTCTGGGTCCAACAACTGTACTGTTTTTTTCTGTTTTTGTTTTTCCTTCTGTTGTTTCATTGTTTTTGTTTGCTAATCTTTCTCCTCCTCTTCTCTTTCCATTCCCTTGAATTATATCCTTTCTTCCTCCACTT
>NW_006408694.1:662761-667630 GCF_000296735.1 Chrysochloris asiatica
TGGCATAGGTACCTTTAAATGACTGACAGAAAGGTTGAAGAAAGCAAGGTGAACACAGAACAAAACTTCAGAAGAATTCAAGAAAACCTTATAAGAACAAACAGACAAAATATATGCAAATTTGAAACAAAACAAAACTTGCAACTAGAAATACAGACCATTAATACTACGATTTAAGAAACAGAAAATACATTAAAATGGCAAGAAGTATATTTGACACAATGGCAGCCAGAATTCATAAATACGAAGATAAATCTCTCAATACTAGTATGCTAGAACAGTCAGAAAAAAAAGAATGAAAACATCTGAGGAAAACTTAAGAGCTATGTGGGACACCATGAATAAAAACAAGTTATAAGTGATCAGAATTATAGAACAGAAAGAGAATAAAAAGCACAGAGAAAATTGTCATAGAGTTGGTGAAAGAAAACTTCCCTAACATCATGAAAGACAAGAAGATCAAATAGTACAGATACCAAGAGAAAATCACCAAACAAGGAAAGAAATGTGAGGATTTGGGGGAAAATTAAATGTTACCAATAAAGGAGAACCAATAAGATGAAACTATGATTTCTCAGCATATACCATGCAGGCAAGAAGGCAATGGGATGATATATACAAAACTCTGAAAGAAAAACATTGCTGACCAAGAATCATACACCTAGAAAAGCTGTCTCTCAAATATGGTGAAATTAGGACATTTCCTGATAAACAGAAGTGAAAGGAATTTGTAATGTCCAGACCAACTTCACAAAAAATGCTGAAGGATGTTCTTTGGACTGAGATCCAACAACAGCAGACAACAACCTACAATTACAATACATGACAACACCACCCAGAATTCAATCCAGATACAGGAGATTTTAAAGTAAAACAAACCTATAAAGCTGAAATTAGGGAACCAGATATATCAATCTATAATGGAGTCAAGTACAAAGCAAAAAGAGGGAATAGTGTAGCTATAGAATTTCCAAATGGCAAGGAAGTCAAGTAAATTTTAAGATTAAACAGACTGTTTAATTAATAAATTACAGGATTATCTCAAAGAAAATTAATACACCTGCACATCAAAATAAAAAAGAGGAAAATCAGAAAGATTTAGTAAATATTGATGGAACAGAAATGAAAATGAAAAGAAAACCCACAAACAAAATGAACTCAGCACAAAATTATATGGAAAAAGGAACACAGCAGCACCACAATAAAACACACAGCAAAAGGACAGCAATCAATTCATACTTAGATCAATTATTACAATGAATATGAAAAGGATTAAATGCACCAGTCAAGAAACAGAGAGAGCAGAATGGATTAGACAGTAAGATCCTACAATACGCTGTCTACAAGAAGCATATCAAAAAGATGGGGACAGCCTAAATGCTCATCAACAGAAAAGTGGTTAAACAAAATTTGGGTGCATACATACAGTGGAATACAACACAGCACTGAAAAAGAGCAACAAATCTGTAAGACACCTCACAACATGGGTGAACCTGGAGAACATGAGTGAAATTAGTCAATCACAAAAGGACAAATATTGTATGAGACCAACTGGTGTAAAAAGTTAAAAGAAGGTTTTCTTATTTAAAGAAACAATCTCTTATTGAGGGGAGTGGGGAGAGAAAGTTTTTCATGGGCTAGAGGGTAGGGATATGGTACCATGGGTGACAGGGCAGGTAATATACAACAAGAGGGAGTTTAGCAGAGGAAGATGAAGGTAGTGGGAGACACCGGGAGGAATTCAAGAATTAAGGTAAATAGACATAAATACTGTTGATTGTTGGTATATGGAAGGAATTGCAGTCTTTGTAATGAAGCAAAGTATATCATTTGTTGACTGTAAAACAGATGACCTATTCTGTAAACCTTCAATTCACAATTGAATTTATTTAAATTAAAAACATTTAAAATAAACAAACAACAAATCAAAAGCGGTGCTGCAGGATAATCTGCTGGAATGCAAGGTTGGTAATTCAAGCTCATCAGCCACTCCTCGAAAACCCTACACAGAATCTCTGTAAATCCAAACTAACTTGATAGCACTTAATAACTACAACAATAAAGACATGTTGGCTTGAGTTCTACTGGTAGCTGGAGTTACAAAGTTATCATTGTTTTCCTCACTGTGATTTTTGTGAACAATGACTTACATTGACTTGTATGACTATGGTAAGTACTGTGCTAGATGGTTTTCAAGAGCTATAGAATTTAATTCTCCTAACTCTTTAGAATTTACCACCAACTCATCTGCAGTTTGTCATACTGCAGTGACTTCTGTGTTGCTGTGATGCTGTAAGATGTGCCACCAGTATTTTAAATATCAGCAAGGTCTCCATGGTGGACAGGTTTCAGTGGAGCTTCCAAACTAAAAAGACTAGGAAGAGGGTGAGGCACACTACTTCTGAATGTTTAGCCACTGAAATCCTTATGAATAGCAGTGAACTTTGTCAGATATAGTAATAGAAGAAGAAAACATTGTTAATGTTGTTACTAGGTGCTGATTCATAGCGACCCTATGCACAAGAGAATGAAATGTTGCCCAATACTGTGCCAACCTCACAATTGTTGCTATGCTTGAGCTCATTGCTGCTGCCATATTTCTAATCCATCTCATTGGTGGAATTCCTCTTTTTCACTGACCCTCTATTTTACCAACCACGATGTCCTTCTCAAGAGACTGGTCCCTCCTGATAATATGGCCAAAGTCTGACCATCCTAGTTTCTAAGGACCATTCTGGCCGTACTTCTTCGAAACAGATTTGTTTGTTCTTATGGAAGTCCATGCTACTTTAAATAGTCTCCTCGAACACTGTAATTCAAATGCATCAATTCTTTTATGGTCTTCTTTATTCGTTGTCTAATCTTCACATGCATATGAGGTTATTGAAAATACCATGACTTAGGTCAGGCACACCTTAGTCCTCAAACTGATATCATCATTCTTGAATACTTTAAAGAGGTCTTGTGCATCAGATTTACCTAATACAATATGTCATTTGATTTCTTGACCATGAATGTTGATGATTGATCTGAGCAAAATGAAATCTTGGATAACTTAAATCTTTTCTCCATTTACCATGATGTTATTTATTGGGGGTTTTTGTTTTCTTTACACTGAGGTACAATCCATACTGAAAGGTGTGGTCTTTGATCTTTATCAGTATTTTAAGTTCACTTCCCTTTCAGCAAGAAAGGTTGTATTATTTGCATAACAGAGGTTGTATCTTCCTCCAATCCCGATGCCATCTTCTTCTTCATATTATTTAGTTTCTCAAATTATTTGCTCAACATAGAAATTGAGTAAGTATGGTGAAAGAATACAACCCTGACGCACACCTTCACTAATTTAAAACCATTCAGTGTTCCCTTTCTCTGTTTGAATTGCACTAGAATAATATGAAACGTAGTGACGAAGATGAGCCCCTCAGATTAGAAGGTACTCAAAAAGAGCTGACTCCACAAAGTAGAGTTGATGATTATGACTGGTATGGAGTAAAGCTTTTGGGACCTTGATTTGCTCATAGGACACAACTCAAAATGAGGAGAAGCTGATGCAAATATCCATTATATAATAATAATCGGAACACAGAATATATGAAGTATGAATCTAGGAAAATTTGAAGTTGTCAAAAATGATCTGGAACACATAAAGACATATCCTAAGCATCAGTGAGTTGAAATGGACTGGTACTGACTATTTAGAAACATATGGCTTACTAAACTGGAAATGACAAATTCAAGAGGAATGGCATAGCATTCATCCTCAAAAGGAATATTTCCAGGTTGATCTTGAAGTACAATGCTGTCTGTGATAGAATAACATCCATGCACCTGCAAGGAAGAACAGTTAATACCACTATTATTCAAATGTAGGCAACCACCTACATTTGATGATGAAATTAAATAATTCTACCAACTTCTTCAGTCTGAAATTGATTAAGCATGCAATAAAGATGTATTGATAATTGCTGACAATTGGTATGTAAAGGTTAGAAACAAGAGGAAGGATTGGTGGTGGTGGTGGTTATGTGCCGTCGAGTCAATTCTGACTCATAGTGACCCTGTATAGGATTTCTGAGGCTGTAAATCTTTATGGGAGCAGAGAGCCTATCTTTCTCCCCTGGAATGGCTGATAGTTTCAAATTGCTGACTATGAGATTAGCAACCCTACTTGTAACCACTATGCTACCAGAGCTCCTTAGAGGAAGGACTGTTGTTGTTGTTAGGTGCCATCAAGTTGGTACGGACTCATAATGACTTTATGCACAGGCGAATGAAACACTGACCGATCATGGGTCAACCTCACTACTGTTACCACGCTGAGTCCATCAATGCTGCCACTTGGCCAATCCATCTCATTGAAGGTCTTCCTCTTTTTCTCTGATCCTCCACCTTACCAAACATGATAACCTTCTCCAGCAACTGGTCCCTCCTGATAATATGAGCAAAGTATGAGAGATGAAGTTTGGCCAACCTGGCCTCCAAGGAGCACTCTGGCTGTACTTCTTCCCACACAGATCTGTTGGCTCTATGGGCAGCCCACAGCACTTTCAATATTCTCCTCCAACACCATAACTCAAAAGCATCAATTCTTCTACGGTCTTCCTTATTCATTGTCCAGCTTTCGTATGCACATGAAATGACTGAAAATACCATGGCTTGGGTCAGGCTCACCTTAGTCCTTAAGCTGACATCTTTGCTCTTCAACACTTTAAAAAGGTCTTTTACAGCAGATTTGTCTAATGCAATACGTCATTTGATTTCTTGACTGCTGCTTCCATGAGTGGTGATAGTTGATCCAAGAAGAATGAAGTCCTTGACAACGTCAATCTTTTCTCCGTTGATAAGAATGTTGTTTATTGGTCCAGT
>NW_006408694.1:668414-668977 GCF_000296735.1 Chrysochloris asiatica
AGATGAGTGAGTGCCTCCTGTGCTACCTCACTTTCTTGAAATATGTCAATTTTTATTCCATCAATTCCTTGTGCCTCGTTCTTTGCCAATTCCTTCAATGCACTTTGGACTTCCTCCTTCAGTATCACTGGCTCTTGATCATATGCTACCTCTTGAAACAGTTGAACATTAACCATTTCCTTTTGGTACAGTATTCCTTCCATCTTCTCTTGATGCCTTCTGTCTGCATCATTCAATAATTTGCCCAGAGATTAGTAGCTGGAAAATATGACCTTGGTGATAGAAATGATGCAGAAGATTGCATGATAGAATCTTGCAAGACTAATGATTTATTCATGGTAAATAGCTTTTTTTTTTTTTTCTTAAATGTTTTATTGTGAATTATGTGATAATTTACATGGGAGAACATTAGTTTTACATTTATTCTATCGTATATCGTCTCATTGCCATGGTTACAAAACCCTCCATGCATCATTAACCAACCAAAGGATATACCCTGCAATCCTTCCCCCGTACCCCTCAGGTCTTCAGCACACAGTCGCTCTCCCTCTCTGGATCTAAAG
>NW_006408694.1:669782-680368 GCF_000296735.1 Chrysochloris asiatica
TTATCAGTGTTGAGCGTGGTCACCAATCAGAGCATGTATTCCCATTGAGTCTTAGTCTTGGAAGGGGGTTTGCACTGAGGGGACCCGACCAGTTGCCTTGATGTGTAAATATCTTTTTTAAGCAACGTAAAAGATGACAATACACATGAACTTCACCAGATGGAATACACAGAAATCAAATTGATGATGTCTGTGGAAAGAGACAGTAGAAAGCTTCATATCATCAGCCAAAACAAGGCCAGGGAAGACTGTGCAACAAACCTTAATTGCTCATATGCAAATTCAGGCTGAGAATGAAGAAAATTAAAACAAGTCCACGAGAATGAAAATATGACCTTGAATATATCCCACCTGAATTTAGAGACCATCTCAAGTGCAGATTTGATGCATTAGAAACTAATGACCAAAGACCAGAAGAACTATACGATTACATCAAGAATATCATGTAGGAAGAAAGCAAACATCATGAAACAAAACAAAACAAAACAACCAGGAAAGAAAGACCAAAATTGATGGCAGAAGAGATACTCTGAAACTTGCTCTCCAGCAGAGAGATGCTAAAGTGAATTGAAGAAACAAGGAAGTCAAAGAGCTGAAAAGAAATGTTTAAAGGGAAGTTTGAGAAGACAAAGTCAAGTACTATAATGAAATATGCAAAGACCTGAAGTTATAAAACCAAAAGGAAAGAACATGCTCAGCATTTCACAAGAACTGAAGGAAAAATTCAAACCTCAACTTGCATTATTGAAGAACTATATGGGGAAAATACTGAACGATACAGAAAACATCAAAAGAAAGTAGCAGGTATACACAGTGTCAGTGTATATATATATATATGTAAAAAATTGATGTCCAACCATTTAAAGACGTAGTATATGATAAAAAAGAAGAAAGTACATAGTATATGATCAAGAACCAGTGCTACTGCAGGAAGAAGTCCAAGGTGCACTGAAGGTATTGGCAAAACACAAGGCTCTGGGAAATGATGGAATACAAATTGAAATCTTTCAGCAAACTTAATGCAGAACTGGAGGCACTCAGTTATCTATGTCAAAAAATTTGGAAGACAGCTACATGGCTAACTGATTGGAAGAGATCTATATTTGTGCCTATTCCAAAGAGTGATGACCCAAAGGAATATGGAAATAATCGAAAAGTATCATTAATATGAACTGCAAGCAAATTTTTACTGAAGATAATTTAAAAACATCTGCAACAGTACATCGACATGGAGATGCCAGAAACTCCAGCTGGATACAGAAGAGGATGTGGAACTAGGGATATCATTACTGGCATTATATAGATCTTGACTGAAAGCAGAGAATACCAGAGTGATGTTTACTTGTGCTTTATTGACTATGCAAAGGCCTTTGGCTGTGTGAGTTATGACATGCTATGGGTAACATTGTGAAGAGTGGGTATTCCAGAACACTTGATTTTGCTCCTGAGGAACCTGTATATAGAGGCAGCTGTTCAAACAGGACAACAGGATACTGAATATTTTAAAATTAGGGATGTTGTGCCCCAGGGTTGTATTCTTTTACTATTTATTCAATCTGTATGCTGAGCAAATAATCCAAGAAACTGTATTAAATGAACAATGTGGCATCAGGATGGGAGGAATATTCATTAACAATCTGTGATATGTATATGATACAACCTTTCTTGCTGAAAGTGAAGGGGACTTAAAACACTTATTAATAAAGATCGAAGACTGCACCTTTAAATATTAGTGACACTTCAATGTAAAGAAAACAAAAATCCTCACAATTTCACTAATAAGTAACATTATGATAAATGGAGAAAAGATTGAAGTTGTCAAAGACTTCATTTTGCATGGATCCACAATCAACAGTCATGGATACTGTAGTCAAGAAAACAAATGACATCCTGGACTAAGCAAATCTGCTGCACTAGACCTCTTTTAAGTGTTCAAGAACAAAATATCAGTTTAAGGACCAAGGTGCTTCTGACCCAAGTCATGGTATTTTCAATAGCTTCATAGGTATGTGAGTTAGACAATGAATAGGGAAGACTGAGGAAGACTTGATGCACTTAAGTTATTGTGTTAGAATAATATTGAAAGCACCATGGACTGCCAGAAGAACAGACAAATCTATGTTGGAAGAAGTAAAGCCAGAATGCTCCTTAGAAGCAAGGATGATGAGATTTTATCTCCCATACTTGAGGCATAGTATCAGGAGGGACTGGTCCCTGGAGAAGGACATTATGCTTGGTAAAGTGGAGAGTCAGTAAAAAGTGGAAGACTCCAATGAACTGGACTGACACCATCATAGCAGCATTCGGCTCACTTGTAACAATTTTGAGGATGGTGCAGGACTGGGCAGTGTTTCATTCTGTTGTGACAGGATTGCTATGTGTTGGGAATGACTCAATGGCACCTAACAATAACAAGTCTATGAATTTAAACCTTATGCCCAAATTCACAGACTTAAGTTGCTGGACCATGATCAGACCTCAATCTCTTGATTCCATAATCTTTGCAGTTTTCTATCTGATAACCATTCTGCTCTTAAAAGCATCTTCTAATGAGACTTTAATTGTTTGAATACTAGAAAGGAAAAATAATGAAGACCAAGGCCTTTTCAGTAACAGTAACCCACGATATAGTCTAATGGTTTCCAAATATAAAAGAGGGCATTGGTTTCTGGCAGCAGCAAATTGTAGACATATATTAAAATCATTTCGTTGTTCATTGATAGGTTCAAACCTGTAACAAGTCTGTAACAAGGACTCAGTAAATGTTTGCTGAATGAAAGGCAAGGCCCTAGGGGTTTATTTAATTTCCCTATTACATGAAGATAACTCAGCTGTTGTGCATTTATCTTCTGCCATCATCTTGACTGTTTACAACTGTGGTTTTCTGATTAATAGATTCTTTTTCCCCAGTCCTGGGCCTCCCTAGTCCCTGTGCCATCTCCCTGCCTTCTCTGCCCTTCGACAAAGGGAAATTAGAAAGTCTGAAGGGTAAAACTCTTCCCTCTTCCATTATTCCTGAACCAAGTAATCTGAGATTAAATCATAAATTTGAAAAGGTGGCACATATTGTTGCCTGGAATTTCTTTGTTAAACTGTCTAAGATTTTAGTTCTTTACTCTGAATGATCACAGACTATTGTTAGCTATGCAAGATGTACTCTGCCTGTTTTGACAGAATGAAACATTCTAAAGAGAAACAGGGAGAATATGTGTACAGCTTCCCGGCAAACCTAAGTGTCTCTGTCCTGAGATCACTTAACACCACACTATTGTCCAGCATCTACTTTGTGATGGTTGGAGACTTCAGATTATTTAATAACATACAGAAAGAAAAAGAGGGGATGCACAACATTTTTGTCACCTTCCCAGCATTCTCACTTGACTTGAATTCAAGATGGGCTTGGGAAATTGGATGGACTAAACCAGACACGATAGTAAATCTTGTCGTTGTATTTTCATGTTTAAATAAGATACATCTTCTCATTTGGAAGTCCTGGTGTGGTACTGTGGATTAATGCGCTGTACTGAAAAGTTGGTTTGAACTGCAAGGTCAGCAGTTCAAGCTCACCAACCACTCCTAGGAAACCCTATGCAGGGTCTCTATGGTTTGGAATTGATTCGATGACACCAAACAACAACACTCCTCATTTATGACAACTTTGAAAACATTCTTCAGATCCTATATAGATTGCAACTGGGCCTGCAGCTCCCTCTGCCAGTCACCCCAAATTATATAATCGAGACCTCGTTGAACACCAGGCCCCACGAGGGGCTGTGTCCAACTGGCGGCAAGATGCTTCTTCACGTTCATCTGTAAACAGAAGGCACAGGGTGACGGCAGGCTGAAACGAGCTTGTGGACACACAAGAAGATGACAGATGAGGGTCCCAAGATGCTGGGGAGGTCAGGGGTAGGCAGGAAATGGCAAGAGGGAAGAAGGCTGTGCAAGATTGTGGGGCTGAGGTGGACAGAGGATGCCACTTGGTGGCAGCAGTGGAGAATGAGCTGAGTTCACTGGAAGGTGGTCGGTGGTAGGTGGAAGCTGAAGCTTGACCACAACCCCCACCATCCACCAGCACCCTGCTAGCTCTACAGGGGTGGGGGAAGGTATGGTAGGGGAGGAGAAACCGCATCTCATATGCATCCCGAGATGTGCTGGGGGTGCCCAAAGCATTGTGGGAATAGGGAGACACTGGCACTGGAGACCGGGGTGGCCTGTCTCTTGCATGGTACTAATTTCACATAATGACCTGGTCTTTTGAACTTAACCACAACAATCATCAAGGAGTGGTGTAGATCATATATTTGAGATAGGAGCTTCTAAGATGATCCCCAATGGCCATCACCTTCTGGAGTTCATGTCCTGGCTAACACTTCTCCTTGGGTGTTGTTGTTGTTGCTGTTAAGTGCCATCAGTTTGTTCTGACTCATAGCTACCCTGTATAGCATTTTTGAGGAGCAGCTGGTAGGTTTGAACCACCAATCTTGAAATTAGCAGTCCAGAGTTTATTCTATAGCACCAGAAGAGGACCCCTCCTTGGGTGTAGATCAGTCACAACTGATACTGTGGCAGAAGTTTTGGGATCCTGCTTTGAGATTGGGGTATAAAAAACTATGGCATCCATCTTGGGTGTTCTCTCTTAGACTACTGTCCTTGGAGAAAGCCAGCGGCCGAAGTCATGTGGCAGTTCTGTGGAGAGAACCAGGGCAGGGATAGAGGCTATCCAGAAGTCATATGAGTGTGGAAGAAGAGCCCTTCCCTGACCTAGTAGAAACTTCAGATGAGACTGTGGTCTGCTGACAGCTGGACTGTAACCTCATGAATGGCGGTGAGTCAGAGGCACTAATGCCCAGATTCCTGTGCAACAGAAGTCATACGGTAATAAATAATTATTTTAAGCTGCTATTTTGGGGAATAACTTGTTACACAGCAATAGATAACATATATAATATTAAAGATGTGAAAGCTTTTCTCAGCTGAAATCCAGTTGCATTCCTTTCCCGACGATCCTTGTGATAAAATATTAATGAATTATCTTGTTGCATTCACCACTTCTTAACCAGTATTACAGACAGGTGTCATTTCTCCTGCTAGTTGTAAGCTTCTGGAGAAAAATACTGCAAGATTGGCTGTTCAAACCCACAAGGCTCTCTTTAGAAACCTTAAACAGGTTTGCTATGAGTCAGAACTTCTCAACAGCTTACAACAACAACAGCTACTACAACAGGTCTCTGAAATGGATCCTGCACATACAAAATCCTGCGTAAGTATCTGATAACTACATATGTGGCTAGGTCTTGCTCTGAGCACCAAGGGTAGGTAGCTGATGTTAGACAAGGCTTTATTAATAACTGACCTCCAAGCATAATTTATACTGAAGTTGCTCTTTCATATTATAGAAGAGACAATGAAGATTTGAGTAAATGATGTGCCTTAATCATTTGCTTATGATAAAACAAATGCATAAAATGCAATCCTAAATCAAAGCATAATCTTTTTTTCTACTAGGAAAAGGATATAGTTTATGTAAAAATAAGTACTCATTGTGAAATATGTAAAATGAAATTTGTTTCCATTGGCAACAAACCTAGTTTTTACTTATTAAAATGTTACTCTTATATTCTTGTCTCATATTGTTGTTGTTGTTAAGTGCTGTCAAGTTGGTTCTGACTAACAGAGACCCTATATAGGGTTTCCAAGGAGTGGCTGGTGAACTTGAACTGGTAACCTTGTGGTTGAAACCAACCTTGCAGTCCAGCGCTTAACCCACAGTGCCACACCTTGTCTCCCATTAGTTTGCTATTATTATCTTTTAACATAAGCATAACCGATTCAGGAAGGAGCATCACTGAGGCTCATATAAGAAATCGAAATTGTGGGCCTGAGACACACTGATGGCACCTGATAACAGTGCGGCCTCCTCCAGCGGTTATGCACATTCATAGAAATCAGAGTGAGTCTTACAATTCTCAAACAGAGCTAGGATTTAAAAAAAATTATTTATATGAAAGCACATTTAAAGAATGCTCTTTTGCTGCTGGCACAAAAGGAAGTAATAAGGAACAGACACTGTAATTAAGTGAAGACTGTTATAGGAAAGGATCAATACAATAATTGATTTGTATCTTCATTTCTTCTTGCAAAAAGAGAAAGCAAACACTGAAACACTGTCTCACGCACACACATGCATACACATACAGACATATGAAATTTTGCCCTAAATATCACTAACTAAATGAGCAGAGAATGTCAATAACATCACCCTGGGTGAATTTGGTTTCATTTGTCTTCTGATTACTGCCCTTCAGCACAGACCGTTTCTGTCAATGACATTGTTATCTGACTCAAACATGAGGATAGTTCTGTCTGTGACTTTAATTACTTTCTCATCAAAGCCACATTAGACAGTTTTAGAAATTTCTTCTTTGCCTCCTAGGGCATCTTAAAGGACAAATGATTCTCCTTCACCCACCCCTCCCCCTCAATTGCTCATCAGAAATGGCAGAAAATCATTTGATTTAGACAACTTCAGTAAGGCTCTTCAGGATTTGTGCATGCAATTCTTGTGTCTTTTCTTGTCCTTAACTCAACATGGCAACTCTTCCTGAGCTAAGATCCTGTGATTCAAATCAAGTTGGCAAAGAGCTCGTACTCAAGGATTCATTGCTTCAATCATTTCAAACATGCTTCTGCAAATGGATTTTTGAGGGCTTAAAAATGTATCCCCATGCCACTGATGGAAAGATGGTGCATTTAGCATGCAAAGGACATCCAGTATAAACATCGTGAATAAATGCACATTAGGCTGGGAGTTGGGGTCCTGCATCTTATTATTGACTCTGTCATTAGGACTTCAAGGGTTTTGCATTTTTAAAATTAAGAGAGGCTGTTATTTCTCCTTTAAATATCTGAGATTTATTAGCTGGGATTGGTGGTGGTGGTTATGTGCCGTGGAGTAGGTTCTGAGTCATAGCGACCCTATACAGGGTTTCCGAGATTGAAAATCTTTAAGGGAGTAGAAAGCCTTATTTTTCTCCTGTGGAACAGCTGGTAGTTTCGAGGCTTTTACATTTTTAAATTAAGAGAGGCTGTTATTTCTCCTTTAACTATCTGTAATTTATGAGCTGGGATTAGAGCCTTAAAATCACATACAGTTATAACATTGGGGCTTAAAAAATTTGGAAATCATGTAGTTGACTTCTTCTTCTCCAGTCCTACAGGGAGCTGAGTTTCCATTTTCATAGCTGATCAATGGCCATCAGCATTTGATAGAGAGTTTGTTCAGGGCAAAACCCTTACAATCACTCTTGTTTCTTTTCATCTTCCCTTCAGTGCCCAGTAGAGGGATCTATACACAACTCCATGTGAATTATCAGCTACTCTGCTAATCCTTCCCACTTGCCAAACACAGATTTGAGAGTTCCTTGTTTAGCATGCAAAGGACATCCAGTATAAACATCGTCAATAAATACACATTAGGCTGGGAGTTGGGGTCCTGCATCTTATTATTGACTCTGTCATTAGGACTTCAAGGGTTTTGCATTTTTAAAATTAAGATTTGAGTGGGCCCTACTAACATTTTCAACTCCTTTAAAGAAGTTGATATTATCTTTCTCTGACTGGTATTAAGTGTCCTTGAGTCCGTTTTGACTCATAGCACCACAGCATGGAGTTTCTGAGGCTTTTAAATCTTTGTGGGAGCAGAAAGTCTCATCTTTCTCCCATGGATGGGCTGGTGGGCTCTAACTGAGGACCTGTAGTTCTGGGTCTGTGCTTACTGTGTGGAGCCACTGTGATGTTTCCCTGATTAGTCATCATAGTTTGGGGGTTTGGGGAGACGAATGTGGTTCTTTTCAGATGAGCATCTTAGGGAAGCAGGCTTTTCAGAGAAGCACCTAGGTGTCTGTTAGCTGACAGGCCATCATGTCACTGTCCTTCATGGAACAGTGCAGCCTGAGAGAATCAGGCAGTCTGGGCCTGAGGAACTAATATTCCCACTGTGCTTTGTTATTACTTGCACCTGGGTCATTTCACTCTGGGGATGGATGGGGTGGAAATGCCTCTTATCAAATTCCCTTCCCCTCAGCTTGCAGTCAGACACTGATGGTTCCGAGAGAGAAGGCCAACCTAAATTGGCCTTTACTTAAATTGACCCCATTACCACAGAGGTTACAGGTTAGGTTGCTAGTCCACTTCACCACTGTTTTTTAGGTGTCAACGTGGCCAATTGGCCAAGAGCTAGCAAAAACATTCAAATAAGCCCCTCCGTTTCGAAGGTACTCAAAATATGACTGGCATAGAACTGCCTCCTCAAAGCAGAGTTGACCATAATGACATGAATGGAGCAAAGTTTTCTTCATTTGCTGATGTGACACAACTAAAAATGGGAAGAAACAGATGCAAACACCCATTAATAAATGGAAGCTGGAATGTATGATTAATCTAGGAAAATCACAAGTCATCAAAAATGAAGTGGAATGCAAAAAGATTAATATGTAAGTCTAAATAGACTGGTAGTGAAAATTTTGAATTAGACAATCATAAGGTTTACTATGTTAGAAATGACAAATTGAAGAAGAATGGCCTTACATGCACAGCAAAAAGAGCATTTTAGAATCTGTCTCAAAGTACAATACTGTCTGTGATAGGATAATATTCATACACCTACAAGAAGACTAGTTAATGCCAGTACTATTCAAATTTATGCACCAACTGATTTTACGATGATGAAGTTGAATTCTACCAACTTCTTCAGTCTGAAATTGGTCAAACATGCAGTCAAGATGCATTGATAATTACTGGTGATTGGAATGCAAACGTAGGAAACAAAGTGGAAGGATCAGTAGTTGGAAAATATGACCTTGCTGATAGAAACAATGCTGGAGAACGCATGGTAGAATTTTACAAGACTGAAGACTTCTTCATTGCAAATACCTTTTTTCAACAACATTAAAGACAACTGTACACCTGGACCTCACCATGTGGAATACACAGCAATCAAATTGACTACATCTGTGAGAAGAGAAAACGGAAAAGAATATTGAAAGTACCATGGACTGTCGTCAAAAGAACAAACACAACTGTCTTGAAAGAGCATAGTAAGAATGTTCCTTAGAAGTGAAGAGGGCTTCATCTGTCATACTTTGGACATGTCAGGAGGGACAGTCCCTGGAAGGAGACATCATATTTGGACAAGTGGAGGGTAGTGAAAAAGTGAAAGACCTCCCTATGAGATGAATTGACACAGTGGCAGCATCAATGGGCTCAAACATAACAATTGTAAGAATTGCGTAGGACCAGGTAGTGTTTTGTTCTGTTGTGCATAGGGTCACTATGAGGCTATAGGTAGGAACTGACTTGATGGCACCTAACAACAACAGGAAACCATAGGTGCCAAATTCAAGTTTTAGAGAAGAATGATGTGAGCTTCCCTGTATTTTGTGAAGGTCAGTTTGAAGTAAATAGGTGGATTAGGGACTAGAGAGATGCGAACAAGAAGAGTTGTTGGCCTCTAGATGACAGGTCAAAGATGTCACCAAAGGACAGGTGGGATGGATGTGAGAGCAAAGCCTACAGAGATATTGAAGGCTTTGTTGACAAATGTAGAGAGGAGGTAAAGAGGTGAATCTAAGCAAATCCTGGCTCCCAGTCCATTGTCAGAGAGGCTGGTAAAATGAATGGCTAAGAACAGGAGACCCAGATAATAGAGGCTGAAGGATGCTGCTTTAAAGCTGAGGGCTGAAACTCAGTTCTAGACTCAGCTTTTTTTTTTCATGTATAAGATTCCTGCAGCTCACTTCTAGGGTAGTCCAACTCAGGTCACTAGTGTAGAGAGCCTTGTCTAGGTTATCACAGCCGAGAGATGGTGAAGACGGAAGTGGAGATGAGAGAAGGAGCAGACCATGGGCATAATCTCCAGGACTGTCACCGGCAGGAACGGAGGTGCACTGAAGATGCAATAAGGGGGAATGGGAAAAAAGGATAGAAAAAAGACCTTGTTTTTTTATTTCAGCCAGAAGTAAAAGAGAGAAATCAACTATCCATGATATCTAGAAATAAAGCAGTTCTCCAGAATCTCCTTGCTCCAGTCAGACCATTCAACACAATCTATTTCGAACAGATGAAGACATGTTTCACTGTAGCTGAGAGCAGACAATTAAGAAGATTAAAGGTAGAAAAGCTACTGCAACAAAAGTATTTAAGTTTTACTTTCTTCTGCAACTGTGCTTTCTACACTTCTTGGAAATCAGAATTTTCTCACCCTCTGCTCTTTCTGACTGTGGGAATTGGATGTAAGCCTTATCCCTGTCCCTATAGATATTTTTATAAAAAGTATTCCTGAATTATAGATTGTTATTATAGTCCACATAATTTAAGCATAGATGTGCAGAATTTGGTTTGGATTACTTTACCATGCCTCAAAGACTCATTCCCAAATTAAGGATGAGAAAATCAAAGTTAAAGGTCATTATTAATGTAGTTTTTGTTGTTGCTAAGTGCCATCAAGTCAGTTCTGACTCATAGTGACCCTGTATAGGGTTTCCAAGGAGCGGCTGGTAAACTTGAACTGCCAACCTTTCAGTTCA
>NW_006408694.1:682003-688840 GCF_000296735.1 Chrysochloris asiatica
TCGTAGATTTGTTTTCATTTTCTTCAGCTTTAATTTGAATTTGCATATCAGTAATTGATGGTCTGTTCCACAGTCTGCCCCTGGCCTTGTCTTCATTGATGATATGGAGCTTTTCCATCTTCTCTTTCCACAGATGTAGTCTATTTGATTTCTATGTGTTCCATCTGGCGAGATGGAACACATAGGACTCCATTAGGCAGCTTTAAAAAAAAGAAAGAAACTTCTTTCATGTTCCAAAGATTTCTGTAAAGAAATCATTTTTCAATATTTATTCAAAATCTAGAACACATAAAACCAAAATGTACTGTAGAAATAATTGGGCTGCACACCTCCTTTTCACTGGCTCACTCTGGTTAAATGACTTATTCTAGATATTGAGGCAGGTGTTTCTGACAGTACAGTAAGAGGTTACAGCTCCCCAGAGTTGAGGGTCTCCTTGCCCTCTCCTACAAACTCAGTCCTCTCTCTAGGGCAAACCTGACTGAGGCAGAAAGATATAAGAAACTTACATGTGAAAACCTGGCAGCAGGTCACACTCCCCCTTTTCATAATCAGTGGCTGCCTAGTTCCTGTATCTGCGTTTCTCTGTTAGGCTTATGTCTAGTCTCAGTCCCTCCTGAACACCAGATCATGTTCTTCCCTCTCCCTTGCTATATGCTGTGACTCTAATTGAGCGTCTGGGACCAGCCAGCTCTGACAGCCTGGAGATTGGACTGCTTCATTCTGCCATCAGGAGACTCCAGGACTACTTTAGGACTACTGTGCCCACATTCTTCAGAAGTTCTTCCACCTGGTACACAGAGTTGGAGGCTCTACTGCGATTGTGTCTGTGCCTCCAGGTCCTGTATCACCCCATGTTGTTGTTGTTATTGGCTGTCATCAACTTGGCACCAACTCATAGTGACCGTACGTACAATGGAACACAACACTGCTCAGTCCTACGTCAGTCCCATTGGGAGGCGCAATTCCATGGTTCTGTCAGCAAACCTGCTGCATCCTAGGTGGTGTTGTGAGATATTAACTGAAATTAGTGAATAACAAAGCCATGACTCCTAACTTGTGGACGGGCATTTTTTTTCTTTTCATTAAATCCTGTTTTCTGTACAATCTGGACCTCTTTTTAGCAGTGAAAATCTGGGCTGAGTCTCCTCTGGTCATCATTTTTTGTTTTATGAAAAATTAAAATGATTATTTTAGCTTCCAAGAGTTGATTTGTGGCTGTTGTTAACTGCTGTTGAGTCGGTATTAACTCACAGCGACTTTAAGCACAACAGAACAAAATACTGCCTGGTCCTGTACCAACGTCACAATCGTTGCTACACTTGAGCCTATTGCTGCTGTTGCTGTGTTAATCCAGCTCATTGGGAGGTCTTCTTCTTTTTTGATGACCCTCTACCAAGCATGATCCCTTCTCCAGGGACGAGTACCTCCTGAAATCATTCCGAAGTACGTGAGACAAATTCTCATCATCTTCATTTCTAAGAAGCATTCTTGCTGTACTTCTTCTAACACATGTTTGTTTATTCTTCTAGCAGTCCATGGTACATTTAATATTCTCCTCCAACACCATACTCAAATGTATCAATTCTTCTACTGTCTTCTGTATTCATTGCCAATAAGTGTTGATAAGAGGATAACATGAGAGAGGAGTTTGTGATACACATGTGACACTCGAAAATGGTTTTCCCCCCAGAGAAGCAGTGATGCCAGGGATGGAGGCAGAGATGATGACAAGGGGAGATGGAGTGACTGGAGACTTTGGACCTGGAGAGAGAGGGGCAGTATGCAGACAACAGGGGTCAGGCTTTCAGGTTATACCCCTTAATTGATCAATGATGCATGGAAGGGAATGTAACCATGGCAAGGAAACAATATACGACGGGATCAATGTAAAGCTGATGTCTTCCCATGTAAACCATCACATAATTCACAATAAAGCATTTAAAAAAATAGTTTTCCCTACCTGAAAGATGTTGCTTTTTTTCCCTTTCATCTTTTTTCTACTAATTATGTGCTAACTTTATCCCTGCTCAAGACACTGTCAAGGGGCATTAGAGCAGGAATGAAAGATGTTTGTGGAGAAGAACTGGAACTGTCAAAATGAAGAAACTCTCAATTTGGTACTGAAAGAACTCCTATTCTTTTCCTCATTTATTATGAATTTGAATAAGGAATCCCTGGGTGGTACAAGTGGTTATTACATGAGCTGAAATGTTGGAAATTTGAGTTCCCTTGGTCTTAGAAAGTGGCTCTAGTAGCACAGTGGTTATGAGTCCAGCAGTTTCATGGGAGAAAGATAAGGCTTTCTGCTCCCATGAAGATTTACAACCTCAGAAACCCAATGCAGAGTCGCTATGAGTCGGAACCAACTCCACAGCACATCACCACCACCAGACCTTAGAAGAAAGGCCTGTTGATCTACTTCCATAAAATCCAGTCACTGAAAGCCCTATAGAGAACAGTGCTACTCTGATGTAAATGGGTTCACAATAGTTGGAATAGACTCGATAACTGATTTTAATCTGGATAGGTCATGAAAATGATTTTGAATGTACAGGTATCATGTCTTCAAGGTTGGTACAAATGGGCACTGAGTAGATAGATCATGAAATGGAATCCCTTTGTCCTAGGTTTTAAGATCCCATCAAGGTCTCAAATGGCCTAACTTTGTTTTTCATCAAAGAATGCACAAAATGTTACTCATTAATGAAAGTTCAAAAATGTAAAAGAAGAAAACCAAAGTCAGATGAGCTCTCTTAACTGAAATATTTCACAGGGAGCAGCCTGTTCGCTTCTTGCTCATGGTGCTTGTACTCTATATGTTGTGTTACTTAATCCATGCAATAAATCCATGAGACGGGCATTTAAAAACTCACTTTGCAAAAAGGGAAACTGGGGTGTTGTATCCTCTTCTTGAGTGCTTGAGAACACAACATAGTACACTGATCACCCCAGTGTCTAGTGTGTTGATAATGGGACCCTTGGTGACAATGAAACTCCTCTAGATCAGTGATATCTTTATGCCCACTGTAACCCCATAATTAGGCGCCTGGAGTTACTTTCTTCCCCAAGGAAAGTGATTTAGGGGGATGAGAATCAAAAGCCCAATTTGAGTCCTAATACTGGAGACTCCTATCCCTGCTCAAGACTTGGGCATGTTTACAGTTCAAAGTCTTCTCAGTGTGAGACTGGCTGCTGGTGGTCCAGGTGGTCCTTTCTGATCCTGGTAGTGCCTGCTTCTGCAGTCCAGCCTCCCACAGCTGGTTTGGACAGTGTCCTAATGAGGCTCTCAAGCAGCCTCAGGGTCTGATGTGAGTCCTTGCTGAATGACAAGGATGTTTCTAGGGAAGAAAAGCCAGAAGGATGTCTGGATGTTGATACCTTTCTAGACTCCTACCAAGTAATAAATGTTCTTAAACTTCTCTAAATGTTTTCTTGCTAAGAATCCTATTTAATTATCAGATATTTCTAAGAATGTAATTATTGTATATTTTGGTCAAAAATGATTCCCTGACTCTTTCCCTACCTTCTAGGTTTACTCCCTTTCTCTCCTTCCTTTCTGTCTTCTCTATTGTTCCCTCATTCATTTCCTCAATAAACTGAGTGATTGTTATGTGTCAGATACCACATTAAACATTTATGCTCCCCATTTCACCAACAATGAGTAGGTGTTTTACTCAAGTTACCATTTGGGAAAAAGAGTTTCAGAAGTATTAAACAATTTAACCCAAATCACCAAATTGGCTGACTGGGATCAAAGGTCTTACTTCCACCCAAAGGTGACTTGGCAGGAGAGCAGAAAACATGTAAGAACATGGTTCTAAGGCCAGGCCAAGTAAGCCTGGGTCTCTGTAAGTTTGTTGCTGTGGACAAGTTATTTCACCTTTCTGAGACTCTGTTTCTCCTGCAAAACAGGATGATTATGGTTCCTGCTGCATGTAATTAATGAGGTGATTCCTGAGCACAGTGTCTGAGCGAGCACAAGGCTGTGCTCACAGGGTCAGTGACTCTGATCCTTTTCATTGTTTCTGTACTGACTCAGAGGCTGGAGGGAAAGATGCAATTAGGGAGGCACTTAGGCTCTAAGAACTGTGGCTCTGTGAGTAAATCAAAGCTAAACTTTCTCATTAATAACTCTGATTGTCTTTAGTGTAGTATTAGTTATGTACATTTAAAAAGTCTTATTCCTGTAAAATCACTTTGATCCAAAGGCCATGACTTCAATCAGATGCTATATTCCCAGAAGCTGGGGAAGAAAAAGTCACAGCACATTATCAAGCCAAGGGCCCACTGACAAATTGCGTAATGCTCAAAACTGGAAATCCGCATTGACTTTAAGGGTAGTTCAATATCACATGGAAATTGACACACTAATGGCTGTGGACCCTAGTTTCGGGTCAGTTCTGCACTGCAAACTGCAAGGAGGAGGGAAGTCAGCCAGGACTCACGAAGGCCTACTGATACTCGGTGACATGGTAGCATGGAAAGCAGGACTGTGAAATGACTGTCTTTGGGGTAAATCAAACTCTTCTCAGACTGAATATTTTTTGGAACCAGCCTCTTTCTCCAGATTCCCTGGCAGTAACAATTTCTACAGAGTAATGGAATTTGGGAATTAAAGAGTGTCAAGAATGTGCCATCAGCAAATACTATGGATTTCTTTACTATTGGTGGTATTAAGTGCCATTGAGTCAGCTCCAAGTTGAGTCAGTTCCGAGTCAAAGTGACCCAGTGTAGGGTTTCCGAGGAGCAGCTAGTAGGTTTGAATTACCAATGCTGAGGCTAGCAGTTCAGTGCTTATCCTACAGCACTACAGCATATATAAAAAAAGGGAATAAAACAGTGGACATTAAGTAGACTTAGACTCATGGTGACCATTTGTGTGTCAGAGTAGGACTGTGCTCAATAGGATTTTATGTGGCTGATGTAGCTGGAAGGAGATCACCAGGCCTTTCTTCTGAGGTACCTATGGGTATATTTGAACTTCTAACCTTTCAGCTACCAGCTAAATGTGTAGCAGATCTGGACCTGCTAAGTACTTCTCAGTCAGAGTAAAATACCATGTAAATGAAAAATTATACTGTTTATATATCTTAACTTGTTGCTGTGTAACTGAGAACATTCTGGAAGCAAAGAGGTGATGACATATTGGCATCTGCCAGCCTTCCTCACCATAGAAAAGGGTTTCTGAAGCTCGGGGGAAGGGAACAATGAAAGCCAGTTATCGATGCTTCACTGGTGACAGTTGCTGTCATAACAGTGATAGAAGCTTTTTCAGGGATCAAATTTCAACGTGAGTAGTGGCTGCTATTAGATTGTTTGTCCTTTCTCTTGCCCCTCTTTCAGTTTTCCCCAGCAGGCTGTCAGCCTTAATTCATTGGTACATGTGTCTAATATAGCCATTACAATACTGACACTGAACTGCAAAGCAGGATGAGAGGATTTCTTCTCTTGTCCAAAGGTAACTATCATGTCTCTGGCATCACAAACTTTTCTTCATTCTCATGAAACAGAGAAACACTTGAGAAAACATCTACATCACCTGGTATATTAAAGCATCAAATTGTGCACAGATTTTAACAGACATTTTTTTCATTGTGGAAAGACAAGAATTACTGAAGATGTCAAATCACATAAGGCTTCAGTACAACATGGCATCAAAGACGTAATCTGTGCTTGTAGCTTGCTGCAGCAGGAGGCAGATACGCATTCATACATCCAGTGAAGCAAGTGGATTCCTAACATACTTATTTTTTCCACGACAAGCAGGCCAATGTGTGGAGCAACAGGCACTGTGGTTCTTTCTGGCCCTAGGTATAACTTTTTCTTTTCTAGAAAGCAGCCAGCAAGACAGTCTTTCTATTGAAATTGGGGCTTACTTGGACTGAGCAGATTTAAGAATATGAAATGCTCAACTCTATTTATTGGTCACAGAAGCTAAAATATCAACCACTGGATTAAGAAGTTAAACAGGCACAAGGGATTATCACGGACAGGGAGGCTTATTTACTTGATCTACCTTCAGATTGGATGGTCTTGTGGAAATGATGCCACCTCTGTTTCCAATGCCACAACACACCAGTGCAGTTCACTGTATGGAGGTATGAAATATGGTCTCTGGCAGGTTAAGTTTTCTGGGCCCTACTCATGGTGTAGTGGTTATGAGTTGGGCTGTTAACCTCAAGGTCAGCAGTTCAAAACTACCAGTTGTTCCGAGGGAGAAAGATGGCGCTTTCTGCTCCCAATAAAATTTACAGCCTCAGAAACACTATGCAGAGTCACTATGAGTTGTAACCGACTCCATGGCAACCACCACCACCAATCATGGAGAAAAGAGATTATGCTCTAAGAGTTTTTGTTATAAAATGTAGTAACTCTGTGTGCCACATGGTATCTATCATCTGTCATATTTCTCTATCGTCTATCATTTCCAGACATGTAGAGACACATACATGGTGGAACCTTCCTAATGATAAATGATACTAACAGAAAAAAGGTGTTAATATTCTGAAGTAACATAAAGATGTTACAAAACACAGTTTAAGGTTATTATTATATATATGTCTCTGGTAGTGTAGTGGTTACGAGTTGGGCTGCTAACCTCAATTTAAGGTCAACAGTTTGAAACTACTAGCTGGTTCCCAGGAGAAAGATGAGGCTTTCTGCTCCCATAAAGACTTACAGCCTTGGAAACCATATACAGGGTTGCTATGAGTCGGAACCAATTCCATGGTACACCGCCACCACCACCATATGCTATATGAGCCCTGGTGGAGTTGTACAATAAGCACTGGACTGCTAACCACAAGGGCAGCAGTTCCAGCACACCAGTAACTC
>NW_006408694.1:689356-691674 GCF_000296735.1 Chrysochloris asiatica
TGTTGTACTATTAGCATTGGATGGCTAACCACAAGGTTGGCTGTTCAAACCTATCAGCTGCTTCTTGGAAACCCTATACAGGGTCGCTATGTGTTAGGACTGACTTGACAGCACTTAACGACAAAAGCATAGCAATATAGGATTTCCTGTATAGAGTTTCCAAGACTAGAAATCTTTACAGGAGCAGAAAGCCTCATCTTCCTCCTGCGGACAGCTGGTAGTTTCGAACTTCTGACCTTGTGGTTAGCAGCCTGACTCGCAATCAATATGCTACCAGAGTAGCATATAGGCTGTGGTGTGTCCCTGTAGGATAAGCACTGCTAACCTTAAGGTTGGCAGTTCAGTTTAAACCCACCAGCTGCTCTTATAAAACCCTCTCCAGGGTTGCTATGAGTCATGCAACAAGAACAGTATATATGTATACAGCAGTTTGAAATTACCAGCCACTTCATGGGAGAAAATGAGGCTGTCTACTCCCATAAAGATTTATAGCTTCAGAAACCCTGTGCAGTGTCACTAGGAGTTGGAACCAACTCCATTGCACACCACCACCACCCATACATACAATATACACACACATACACCCCAAAGATGTGTCAGTTTGTGCTGCTATAGTGGCTTGCATGTTACTGTGATGCTGGAAGCTATGCCACTGATGTTTCAAATACCAGTTTTCAGCAGAGCTTCCAAATTAAGAACCAGAGGAATAGACAGTTCACTTCTGAGGCATCAGCCACTGAAAACCTTATAAATAGCAGTGGATCAATTGTCAGATATAGTGCCAGAAAGTGAGCCCCTCAGGTTGGAAGGCACTCAAAATATGACTAAGGAAAAGTTGTTTCCTCAAGTAGAATTGACCTTAATTACATGAATGGAGCAAAGTTTCAGAACCTTTATTTGCTGATGGGGCAAAACTCAAATGAGAAGCAGCAGCTACAAACATCCTTTAATAATGAGAATGCAGAATAAACAAAATATTAATCTAGGATAATTAAAAGTCATCAAAAATGAAATGGAATACACAAAAATCTATATCATAAGCATTGCTTTTGTTAAAATGCAGTCAAATAGGTTCCGACTCATAGCGACCCTGCATAGGGTTTTCAAGGAGCAGCTAGTAGGTTTGAACTGTTGGCCTCGCTGCTCAAACTGATTTTGCAGTCCAGTGCTTATCCTACAGCACTATACCAGGACTTCGAAAGAATTATCTATATGCCCTTACAATAGAAACTCCAAAGGTCAGACCAGAACTATTTGTTGTTGTTGTTGTTAAGTGCCATCCTGTAGGTTATGACTCTTATCAACCCCTGTATAGGGTTTCCAAGGCTGAAAATCTTTGCAGGAGTAGAATGCTCCAACTTTATCTCACTGAGACACTGGTGGGCTCAAACTGCTTGCCTTGTGGTTTCTAGGCCACTGCTTACCCTACAGAGTCACAGCATTCCATCATGTGTTGAATGGACAAGTAATAGCCATGTGGAATCAGACACTTTACAATGCTGGGAATAACAGCTTCAAGATGAATGGCATTATAGTTGTCAAAAGACCATTCCAAGATCTATCTTGAAGTATGATATTATTGACTGTGATAGGACAATATCTACATGTAAATAAGGAAAACCATTTAATACAATTATTATTCAAATTTACACACCAACCACCAATTTCTTCATTCTAAAATTTGTCAATTAATTGTAAATTTGAATGCCTCATACAATCAAGATGCATTGATAATCACTGGTGATTAAGATGAGAAAGTTGGAAACAAAGAGAAGGAATCAGTATTTGAAAAATAGACCTTCGTGATAGAAATAATGCGAGAGATTGCATGATAGAATTTTGCAAGACCAACAACCTCTTCACTGCAATTTTTTTTCCCCCAATGAAACAAAAGGTGACTATACACCTGGACCTTGACAGATGAAATGAATACATGGGACTCAAATTGACACCATCTGTGGGAAGAGATGATGGAGAAGCTCAATGTCATCAGCCAAAACAAGGTTAGGGAATCAACTGTGGAACAGACCATCGATTGCTCATATTTAAGTTCAGGCTGAAGTTGAAGAAAATTTTTTAAAGTTCAGGAGACCCAAAACACAACCTTGTGTATATTCTACCTGAATTTAGAGACCATCTGAAGAACAGATTTGATGCAATAAACAATAATGATAGAAGATCAAAGGATTTGTGAGAATACATCAAGGACATCATATATGAAGAAAGAAAAGACCAAAGTGGATGTCAGAAGAGACTCTAAGACTTGCTCTTGAACATGGAGTAGCTAAAGCGAATGGAAGAAATAATGAAATAAGGAA
>NW_006408694.1:692629-712119 GCF_000296735.1 Chrysochloris asiatica
CATTGAGAAGAATGGGTATTTCATTGTGCCATGTGTGTACATGGAACCTATACATTGACCAAGAAGCAGTTTAATAAATAGAACAACGAGATTACTGCATGATTTTAAGTCAGTGTTGTAACCTTTCACCATACCTATTTGATCTGTGTGCTGAACATATAGTCTGAGAAGCTTATGAAGAAGAACACAGCATCAGGATTGGAGGAAGGCTTATTAACAACCTGTGATATGCAGATGACACAACCTTGCTTGCTGAAAGGAAGAAGACTTGAAGTACTTCCTGATGAAGATAAAAGAACACAGCCTTCAATATAGATTGCACCTTACTGTAAAGGAAATGAAAATCCTCACAACTGAGCCAATAAACAGGAGCACTGGTGGCACTGTTGAATGAGCACTGGACTGCTAACCCCAAGGTCAACAGCTCAAACCCACCAGCCACTTCTTGGGAGAAAAATGAGGCTTTCTGCTCCTTTAAAGAGTTATAGCCTTAGAAAACCCTATACAGGGTTGCTATGCATCGGAATCCACTCAATATAGTGAAAGGGCCAAAAACAACATCATGAGATATGAAGCTTTTAAGGATTTCATTTTATTTGGATTCATAACCAGTGCTCATGGAAGTTGTTGTTAACTTGTTAAGTGCTGTGGAGTTGGTTCTGACTCATTGCGACCCTGTGAGGAGTGGCTGGTGGTTTGAACCTTTGACTCAAATTTTGGTTAGCACTCCAGTGCTTATCCTACAGCACCACACCAGGACTTCCTCATGGAAGTAACAGTCCAGAAAGAAAAAGATGTATTGGGCAAATCTGCTGCAAAAGACCTTTTTAAAGTGTTAAAGAGCAAAGATGTCAGTTTGAGGACTAAGGTGTACCTGACCTAAGCCATGGTAATTTCAATTTCCTCATATGCAAGTGAAACCTGGACAATGAATAAGTAAGACTGGAGAATTGATGCATCTGAATTATGGCGTTGGCAAAGAATATTGAAAATACCATGGACGGCCAGAAAAACAAACAAATCTCTCATGGAAGAAGAAGAGCCAGAATGCTTTAGACATATTATCAAGAAGTCCCTGGAAAAGAACACCAAGCTTGGCAAAACAGAGGGTCACTGAAAAAGAGAAAGACCCTAATCAGATGGATTGACACAGTGGCTGTAACAATGCTCAAATATAACAATTGCGAAGATGGTGTTTCATTCTGTTGTACACAGGATTACTGTGAATTGAAGCTGACTCAATGGCACCTAACAACAACAACAAAACAGCAACACCCACACATGGTTGTCGGTTTCTTCTCCATGCACTGTTTCCTGCTCTCAGCTCTTCTGGTGTGGTGCTGTGGGCTAATGCGTCAGACTGCAAAGTCTTTTCAATTGCAAGGTCAGGGGTTCAAGCTCACCAGCTGCTCTTTGGAAACCCTATACAGGGACGCTATGGGTCAGAATTGACTCAATGGCACTTAACAACAACAACAACAGTCTGATGATCAAGTGCAATAAAGGGGCCCCAGGAAATTGTGTTATAAGAAGAGCCAAGCTAGAAGGGGTAGCCAGGTATACCCTGGCAATTATATGAGCTTCTGAGATGTGATTCTTGTCAGGTCTTAGCAATAAACAGCATCAGTTTTGCACAGGAAAAACCCACAGTTCCTAACTATGATAGCACAGACACTAAATGCTTAATTAATGAATGGGAGGAAAAGAATCAAAGAAAAAAGAGAAAAGATAGCTGGTAGGGAAAGGCGAGGTTGTAGCTGGTAGTGAAAGGCGAGCTTTGGTGATGCTACCTCATTTTAGAAAGCAAGTTTGCTGCCTGTGGGCTTGTTTACAGTGGGCACTCAACAAAACCTTGACAGATTAATGAGGGATAAGGAGACAAATGGAACATTACTTAGTAGCTGACCATAAACTCAAGCTGACTGCTGTAAGACTAATGCTTGTCTGTGACACCATGATCCTTTTCTGAACCTGAGTCCATTTTTCATTTGTCCTTCATTGACAGTTGCCTACAAGGTATAATTCAAGTGTGTTACTTCTAATTTACTTCTATCTTAAATTATAGATTTTGCACATGTAAGTAATACAGATATAAAGTGAAGAAAGTCTAAAATTTGAGAAAATTATTTATAGGTCAAAGTAACAGATTGTTTTTTTATCCTAAAGGCAAAACTGAAAAAATGAATAGACATGGTAGCTTTAAAAAGAAGCATATAGAATTTTTCAAATGCACAAAGCTGCCATTAAAAGATTATTTTTTTAAATTAAAATCATTTAAATTAACTATTGATTCAGCTGGAGTCCTGGTGTGGCACTGTGGATTAATGCGTGGGACTGCAAGGTCAGTTTGAACTTGGAAGGTCAAGCTCACCTACTGCTTCTTGGAAACCCTATACAGGGTCACTATGAGTCAGAACTGACTCAACGGCACTTAACAACAGCATTGATAAAGCTGAATATGCCCATTAAAGCCTATGATAGAAATGATGTTAAGTATATATTTTTGAAGGGTACACTATGATATCAGGGGCTTCAGGGAAGCAGGCTGGTTAATTGGAGGAACTACAAATCAGGGCTTGCCTCTTGTCCTTGCTGTAAGAGTATTTTAGCCCCTTCCTTACCCCACCCTTTCAGATACTGATTTCTGATGCTCCTGACCTTGGTCTGTTTTCCTGATGGTGGCTCACAGGCTGACTTTGGTACGTCTTTATGTCTGTTCTTCCGTCCTCTTGCCAGGATACTTTGCCACAATCTCATCTCCACTGATCTGCCTCCAACTTGTGAACCTGACCCTGGCTCCTCTTTGTCTCCCTTGTGTGAAGACTGAGTTTGTTGGCATTATCCCCGAGTGCTTCTACTTAAAAAGGGAAAAACCAGGAAGTGCCCACTCTCTTGCTTTATAGTATGTAAAGGTCAATATTATCACAGTGAGATGATCATTGTATATTTTATTAAAATCAACACTTTTAATCCTAGTAAATGCCTCCAATCATTCTAAACATGGGCTGCAAAAACAGATGCTCAGATGATGGGTTTACAGCTGGGTGAGGTCTGTTCTGGAATCACCTGCATGTGCCCTTCCAGAGGGTTGTTGTTGTTGTTGTTGTTAGGTGCCATAGAGTCGGCACCGACTCATAGTGACCCTATGTACAGCAGACCAAAACACTGCCTGATCATGGGCCAACCTCACTACTGTTGCCACGCTTGAGTCCATCGAAGCTGCCTCGTTGGGGTCTTCTTCTTTTTCTCTGACCCTCCACCTTATATGATGTCCTTCTCCAGCGACTGGTCCCTCCTGACAATATGTCAGAAGTATGAGAGACAAAGTTTGGCCACCTTGGCCTCTAAGGAGCACTCTGGCTGCACTTCTTCCAAAACGGATCTATTGGTTCTTTTGGCAGCCCATGGCACTTTCAATATTCTCCTCCAACACCATAACTCAAAAGCATCAATTCTTCTATGGTCTTCCTTATTCATTGTCCAGATTTTGCATGCATATATGAGGCTATTGAAAATACCATGGCTTGGGTCAGGAGCACCTTAGTCCCATGTTCTAAGAGCAGCCTTGCTGGCACCACAAGAGTGACAAGGTTACACTTTTGAGCCCACATTGACAAATGAGAAACCATCTTCTTCTTAAAGGAAGCTGTACCTGGTTACAAATCAGGCTGACCTCAGGGTCAGCAGTTCAAAACTACCAGTTGTTCTGCAGGAGAAAGATGAGGCTTTCTGCTCCCATAAAGATTTACAGCCTTGGAAACCCTGTACAGGGTCACTATGAGTCGAATCAACTCCACGGCATGAAACAACAACAACAATGTTACTATTACTCGTGTTCTAAGTGAAAGGTCCACATTGGTGGAAGAAGGTTTCAGAGCAAACACAGACCGGGGATCTATACACACTAAACCCAACCTCTACTCTCCATCAGAAGGGATCTCAAAGTGTGGGCTGGGGACCCTTGGGGGACCTGAGAACCTCCTGGGGATCTTTGAGGGAAAAACTGTTTTCATAATAATGTTAGAGTATTTTTTATTCATCTCATGAGTTTTCCATTGGAGTTTCCTAAAGGCTACATGATGTGGCACTGTAAGATCAGCACTGGACTATGAACTACAAGGTCAGCAGTTCAAACCTACCAGCTGCTTCTGAAAACCCTATACGGGGTCCCTGTGAGTTTGAACAGATTTGACTGCAGTATGATGATGATATAACAGATTGAATGCAGAAAAATATGTGAGAATCTTTTATTGACCAGATAGGAAAGAGATTTTTAAAAATGTAAAGCAATGTTATCTTCTCATTAATTTTTCTTTGGAATAATAATGTTATTTTCCATTAAATAGGTTTCTACATTTATTTCTACATTTATATATAAAGTTCACTTTATTGTTGATTTATTATTGTTAAATTTAAATGAATTATTAAATACCTATGCAAATTTATTTTTAGTTTTCATTTCTAATATTTCATTTCATAATATTTCTAATATGGTATGTATTGATAGATATAACCAACACAAATATAAGATTTTGGGGTCCTCAATAGTGTTTAAGACTGTAAGAGAGTCTTCGTATAAAGTCTGTGGCTGCTATCACAGTGGGAAGTACTTTGAGTCTGCTAGACCCTGGCTTGAGTCCTGATTCATCTCCCAGGAATGGAGGCCATTGTTACTTCCTGCCATTTTTGAGCTTCATTTTACTTATCTTCAGAATGAGGAAGGACTAACATTCCAGGGTATTCTGCAGATCAATTGACATGACTTCTGATGGGCAGTGGTAGCTATGAACACTCAGTGAGGAGGAGCCATGAGTTATCCATCTTCAGGGGACCTCTGATGGCCAGGACTGGGGAGCCACTATGGTGGGACTTTCTTCAAAGACCCAATTCACTGTTGTTGGCTCTTTCTCCTTTCCTATTTTCCTATCCTCTCCTGAAGATTCATGATATTTACAACAGCTCCTCCTCACCATGTGCTTACAGATACCAGCTGGTTGGAAATGGATCATTTCACTTACAAAGTGAACTGACCTTAGAACAGTCACTGCTAGTTTGGTTGGTGCTATTTCTCCAGGCAAAGGAAACTCGAAGCATCTTACCAGACATCTAAAATATATGGGGGCTGGAAGTGGGGGACAGGGAGGAGAGGAGAAGGAGTCAATGGGCAAAGTCCTGTATCGGTCACTGGCTACTCTATCAAGATAGCACGCTTTCCTGAAGCAGGAACCTTCAATTGACCCAATCAAGTACTATGTCAGTATGTAAATGTATATGCTGCTGTGAGCCTATCTGACACATCATCCTCCTGTGGTCACAACAGAGTGCAGCATATGGGCAGGTAATCTTGGAAATGAAAAACTAAATAGGAAACATAAAGCAAGATTATTCCACATTTTGAAAGCCATTTGTTATGTCCAAGTCTATGTCATTAAGCAGATTACTTCTCATTCAGCTTGTAGATCTTCTAATACATTGTTGGAATAGAAACCATAGGATTTAGATTAGACCTAAGTATTTGTAAACATGGAGAAAACTATGATTAAGTTGTCAATTTTCATGCTGTTTTACTGCAATCTGTCTGCTTCAACCCTGTTCTAACTCCATCATTACTGTCCAGTGGGCTCTTCCCCTTGCTGGTCCCCATGACCTCAAAAGAAAATGAGTCTATGGGGACTCTGTATGCCTGCAGTTCCTGTATCATTAAGACAACTTTGATCAAAGTGTAGTTTAGTCATCTCACTCCATTTTGTAATCTTAGGTTTCTGTTTCCCCACCCTAAGCTACAAGGCGCGTAATTTAAAGGGCAACATGGCTTTTGATATGCCACGGCTGAATCACTTTAGCAATGCCCACTCCCTTCATGTTGAATCTATATAAGACCACTCTCTTCCTGTTGACTTCCTCTTCTTTCTGCCCTCTCCTCTCTCTTCTCTTCTGCCTCCTGCCTTCTCTCTCAGGCAGAGGTCACCTTCTTCTTTCTCACCCTGAAGAAGAAGATCTCACCTCAGACATACTGCATGCGTCAGAATGATCAGGGCTGGAGGATTAAGGGGAATCTGTGTTTATAAGGTCCCAAGAAGGTTCTTACTTAATCCACATTTAAGAATCATTGGATAATGATCATGACATTTTTATTTAAATAACCAAGAGATAGGAAGAGTTTTGTTTTTTGTTTTGGAAATGCTTTGTTGTGAATTGAGTGAAGCTCTATAGAACAGATAATCAATTTTACATCCCAACAAATCATACGTTTTGTTTTATCTCAATGATTGCAATCCCCTCCATGTAACAACAGTTATCCCACTTCCTCCCCGTTGTTCTTATTTCCACTCTACCCTCATTCCCAAGCCTTCTAAATTTTGTCCTTAGGTAAATGCTGACCTGCTGATCTTGAATGGTTGACAATTCCATGGTGAGCATACTTTACTGGTGTTGTTGTCCCTCCTATATATCTATAGATCTCTTGGCTAAAAACTGGGCTACAAGGGTCAGTTCCATTCTAGACCTGAAGGCCAAAGTCTCTTGGTATTTACCTTTGGGAGTGTGGTGGCTCCATAGGATAAGCACAGGACTGTGAAACAACCGCACTTCCAAAGGTAATACCCATGTACAAATCAGAGGAGTTTTAAGAAAACACTTGCCTGAGGTCTTATTTCATAGAAGAAGATTCCAGAAGTATGTCTAGCTGATTGTGACTGGGAAGGGATTAATGAGTTTCCGGGCAAAGTGACTTGAATCTCAGTTATGAACGGGACACTGAAAACTAGATTTGGGTGATAAAGAGAATGAATTTGTTGTTGTTATTGTTGTGAAGTGCCATCGAGTCGGTTCTGACCCATAGCGACCCCAGATAGGGTTTCCGAGGAGTGGCTGGTGAGCTTGAACCACTAACCTTGCAGTTCAAACGGCTTTGCAGTCTTGCACATTAACCCACAGTGCCACGCCAGGACTCCGACAGAGAATTTGGGACTAAGCTATTTTTGTTGTTATTTCTTAGACAAAGCATATGTAATAGATCATTTCTATGGGATGGGAAAAAAGATGGCTGTGGCCACAGAATGTGAATTTAAGGCATACAAAGGAATTTGAGGCAAACTTTACAAGCTACAGAATTTTAGATGTACTCGAGCTCTTTGTTACTCCTGTTGGTTTCCTTGGAATCTGAAACCTATAATTTGGAAAGCTGCACTATAAATTAACTGTGTTCTCTGAAGACACTTTCTTATCATTTTCTTTTTGTGTCTCTGTGTCTTGAGGTTCCCAGCCTGTTTGAACTGTGCTAAGAAGGTGGTTCTTATCTATCCTTGAATGAGAGTTTTAACAGATGAGAAGCATGGCCTTCTGAATATTAAATGTATACCAGGGACTGTCTAGACTCCTGGTATGGTGCTTTGGGTTAATGCACCAGACTGCAAAGCCGTTTGAACTGCAAGGTCAGTGGTTCAAGCTCACCAGCTGCTCCTCGGAAACCTTATACAGGGTCATTATGGGTCAGAATTGACTCTATGGCATTCAACAACAGGGACTGCCTAAGAATGAACAAATCCACCTCAGAAGAAATACAACCAGAATGTCTCTTGGAACTAAGGGTGGTGATACTTTGACAGGACTAATTTTGGATATGTCATCAGGAAAGACCAATCACTAGACAAAAGGATATCATGTTTTGGTAAAGTAAAGGGCCAATGAAAATGAGGGAAATGCTAAATGAGTTTGACTGATACAACAGGCACCACGTGGACTCAAACATACCAATGACCATGAAGTTGGTACAGGACAGGACATGCTTCAGTCTATTATACATAAGGTCACCATGAGTGGAAGCTAACTCAGCAGCAATGAACAACGAAAATCAAGCCACCAAAGTTCACTGAAGCGCCTCCCAGAGTCAAAATCATGTTTGGCTTCCCCTGTCCTGGAGGTTTTGTGTCCCACATTCTTACAGTTTCATTGTGCCTCTGCATTTCACTCCTGAGCCCACCAATCACTGCTCACACAGTCCCTCTCCCCAGGAAGAATGCTGGGTCCCCATGCCCATTCTGGAGTCCTGGTACAGCACTGTAGGATAAGCACAGGTCTGCTAACTGCAAGGTTGTTGGTTGAAACCCACCAGCTGCTCCTTAGAAACCCTATACAGGGTCACTATGAATCAGAACTGACTCAATGGCACTTCACAACAACAACAACATGCCCATCCTGCAGCTGTCAACCAGCCCAGCTCCACCAGTCCTGGTGACTTGACGGATCACAACACTCATGTCCAAGAGTTGTTGAGGACAGTTTCCTTCTCAAGAACAAGTGGAATTATATATTGGATTTTTACCTGTGCCCTTACTCTAAGGTCTCAAGGCCTGTAGTGCATTTGTAAACATTTGGTGGGTGGGGATGAGAATAATACCAGGCTTTTAAAATGACAGAAATAGTAAGAGAGGCTTAATAAAATCAGGTGTAAGTCACAATCACAGGGTCTATTCTGTTCACACAGGGAACATGTAATATGTGAGCTCTTGCTGGGAAGAAGCTAACTCACAAACCTATTGTTTAGCTTCTGCCTTGTTCCAGAAAAAGTGGCTATCAATGCCACTTGTTCTTCAGGCTGCATTATTTCTTTTTCCCTTTGGTTCTTTGGGCTTCATTCTATACCAGACATCCATCTTTTGCACATGCAGACAAGAATGGGTGCAGAAAATGCTAGGTCTAGCGAGCTTGCCACATAGTTCTGTCAGGACAAATATTGTGGATAATCCCAGCTCCCTGCTATGAAATCAGTCTCAGAAGACACACTCAGACCCACTTTGAATAAATCTTTCCTTCAGGTAAAGAAAACAACTGAATGACTTATTGATTTTTGAAAACCTTTGTTGATTGATAGAGGAAAGAGGGGAATGAGTGCTTTTGTGTACTTAAAATATTGCTATGATGAATAATAAAACTTGAAATATTACAAAATTCAACAGGTATACAGACTTTTGTATAAAGTCACAACTATTTCTAAAAAGCCTCAATACACAAAACAGTAGTTATTCCTCTCATGATATTTGGAGGCATTTTAAGATAGTACTGGACTACTAACCACACGTAAGCAGTTCAAACCCACCAGCAGCTCCATGGGACACAGATGAGGTTTTCTGCTTCTGTAACGATTTACAGTCTCAGAGGCCCTCTACATGAGCTGGAAGGATACGACGGTAGTGGTTTTAGTTTTAATTTCGTTTCTTTTTCGGGGGTGGGTAATGAAAAGACTCTTGCAGCCCAAGGAGGTGAAGTGATTTGCCTAAAGTCACTGAGTCTATTATTACCCATGCAAAGATTAATATCCCTACTTTCACTGTATGTTCTTCCACCACATGATGGTGTCTTTCAAATTTTTTCTATGCCAACAAACAAAGAACAAATTTATTCTGATGTATTTTTAAATAGCACTTTATTTTAGACTGGTATGCAAATTCATTTATTTAAAGACATCAAGTGATAGCTGCAGAATTGGCAGAGCTGGACTGATATTCAAACAAGGATCTTCAGGCATTGAGAAGCTCTTTTTTACTCCAGGATTTTGAGTAGTAGGGGCAGGCTGAGGTACATTATTGTTGCTGTTAAGTGCCTTCGAGTCAGTTTCCCATGGAAATCACCCTTACCACAGGGGCATAGCAAAGGAACGAGTGCCCAGAGCAATCTCTAAATTGAGTCTCCTCCTGCCCCAATTTGAGTAATCTGTAAATTGTACCTCTTCTCTCCTCCCACCTCCCAATTTCAAGATGAATAGATGTTGATAGCAGCAATGTATCCGCAGAAACACCTTCTCGTCTCTTGTCCAGTTGTTTTTCATATTTGGGACAACCTGGAGTGTGATTTCATGGCTCTTCTGGCACACCCTTGGACTTACACCCTGTAGCAAGGATTCCTCTCTGTCCCCCACCCCTTGCTATGCTTCTGAATGTCTACCCTGCTTGAGTAAGGACTTCGCCTTGGTTAATAGAAACTGCTCAGTGGCATCACCTTCAGGTAGTACCCAGGGCACATGCCATACCTTAGCTATACCTCAGGCCTTACCTCACTTCCTGGAGTATCCTGGTGTCAGGTAGATAATGAGTCTGTGAGAAGGGATGGGGTGAAGGTGTGCTGGGGGACTGACTCTATTGGCTCTGGGGAGCCCATTTTGGGGAGAGAGGAAGATTTTAAGGAGAAAGAGGAAAGGTCTGCACCTTCCAAAGATAAAAGATCATGAAATTTTCCCATGAACCTTGTGAAGCCCCTTCATATATCTGGTAGGCCTAGTGGCAATGTTTTCTATATATAAAAACTAAATTTCTACTGGTCACCGCATCACTTGAAAACACTAGATAAGTTTTCACCAAAACTGGAAAATTATCTGGGTTGGCCTGCTTTAAAATAATGCTTACATGGGAATACCTTAAAGAGGAAATCTCCCCATGAGTGGAAATTTCTCCTCAGGGAGCTTCTATGTATGTCTGGTACCCATTGATAAGAGCTGAAGCAGACCTCCCCTTTCTCTTGAGGAAATGCTGCACGGCTCACTAACCCTACACAGAACCAGCTAACAATACCTCAGAAAGTCTGAGGCTGGGCCAATGCATCTGTGTATTTAAAGAGCTGCAGAAAAGCCTGGGAACCACTGGTCTCAATTACTAATCACTGTGTACATAACTAGCTGATTGTAATCATGAGTCTTAGAATACACAATTGGGCTTGGGAGTGGTACAGATCTATGCATGTATGTACATGTGTATGTGATGTGTGTGTGCATGTGCACATGTGTGTATGGATCTGTACATGTGTGCATTTATGTATATGAAGGTGTGTATGATGATTTAATGATGACTGAAAAACTGTTGGTAGATAGTGTGTGCACATGAATGTGTGTGTACAGTGGGGTGGAGTCATGAGGAGGTCCTGGCGAGGAGGAAAGAAATCATACTTCAATAACAGCACCATGGCAAAGTCACATCCCATTAACTACATAGTACAACCATGTTGGAGTCCTGGTGTGGCACTATGGGTTAACGGGCCAGACTGCAAAGCCATTTGAACTGCAAGGTTGGCGGTTCAAGTTCACCAGCTGCTCCTCGGAAACACTACACAGGGTCTCTATGGGTCGGGATCGACTCGACAGCCCTTAACAACAACAATGACCATGTTGCTCCTGACCAGGCTACTCAACCTCCTCTTGCTTTCAGAAAAAGAACCAACTCTTTCAAGTTTGCAAACCCAACCTAATCCACCCTAATGATTGTTTTTATTCAGTGTATTGCTGGAAGATGTGAGTTGACAGACTACAGAGCACAGCTCTCAGAAGGACTCTGGATTTCCCTGCATTGTTTTCTGAAAACCTTTCCCTGGAGATTATATGACTAGAGGTAAGAATTACTGTGGGTTTGAACTGCTGAGCTTGTGGTTAGCAGTCTAGCGTTTATTCTACAGCACCATATCAGGACTCCTTTTAAGAAGTTGCTGTTGTTCTTGTTATGGACTGTTGAGTTGGCTCTGACTCATACCGAAAGAGCTGTAAGGTTCAGAAGAGCAGTCATTCAGCAGGGTGTGCAGGATGGATGGACAGGACAAAGAGGGAATAGATGAGAACAAAGATCATGCTGTTGTGGTGCTGTAGGATCAACACTGGACTGCTAACCACAAGGTCAATGGTTCAAACCTACCAGCTGCTCCTCCGAAACCCCATAAAGTGTCACTATGAATTGGAACCAATTTAACAACAACAACTATGACCTTAGGTTTAGGTGGGAAACATGAAGCATTGCAAAGACTTACAAGGTGGCATGATTTGAAAACAGTAGAAAACAACCACAAAATCATTCCCCATGACTCATATAGTGCTGAAAAGTTTTATATTACTCTACCCTTCAGGACCTGGAGGTCTCTTTTGAAATGTATATGGCCTTTGATTTGGGAGAATTAGCAGCAGTAATTCTATGTCTTGTTTTCATTGATTTATCAGGTAGGCCCAGCAGATGCCTTACAAAAGTTTTGTTGGGCTAAAGGGCAAGGGAAATTCTATTTAAGTGGATGAAATCAAGGCAGTGAAAATTTGGGGGCAATTAGGAGTCAGTTTGAGATCATCAGCTGCCTAAGGGAAGGGAGTAAGGATACCAAAAGCCTAGAGGGATGGGGAGTGAACAAGAGCAGCCCAGAGGAAGGACCCTGAGGAAAAATTCACCAATTTCACAGTTATACTTAAGGGCAGCCTTTTTACGTTCTGTTCCCTCTCATTCCACATGCTTGCATATTGACCAAGCAGAACTGAAAAAGTTTTGTTTATTTTTCTGGAGAAGAAAATATCCTCAATGTGTATATCTATGTTCATATTCTCATTCTAGTCATATTTTAAATATAAATTAATGAGATTTAACCATACTTCAAGAACTAAAACTATGCTTACAGTAACTTATTTATAATTACTAATTAAAATTAAAATTTCCAGCTATCCTAATGGACAGAGTTGTATTCATGTCATTTATAAGTAAGGTATGAAATCTATGGAGAAATCACTTTGAATAAAATTTCCATCATGAAACATTTATCAGTGGCACTCTTCCATATTATGGCAGTAGTTTGTGTACTACCACCCATAAAATGATATTGTTGTTGTCAAGTGCCGTCGAGTTGGTTTCGACCCATAGCGACCCTGAACAGGGTTTCCGAGGCTGTAAATCTTTACGGGAGCAGATCGCCTCATCTTTCTCCCGTGGAGCGGCTGGTAGTTTCGAACTGCTGATCTTGCGTGTCTCAGCCCAATTCGTAACCACTCGCTACCAGAGAAGGAAATTTAGATAAATCTTCAGTATTATCATTATGTTCAAGGAGGTTATTTCTCTAAATTTCCCTATGATTAGCTCAGCTAATAATATGTCTGCACACAAAGTGTCAAACAAAGTAATTTTCTAGAGAATTTAGAACATATTTAATTTTTGCTTCAATTATCCTCTTTATTTCAAGTGAAAAACTTAACAGGTGAGTTGTTTGGATAATCTCATTTTTTTGTCTTTCAACAAATTGGCATGCTTGTAATAATGGCAGTCTTATTTAAACTCTGTTGCCACAGTGTTTTTTGTTTTTTTATCTTTTTTACATTTCCCCCCTTATTTTCAGAAACTTCTTAGATGGTAAATGACTCATTTTGCACTGTGTGTGTGTGTGTGTGTGTGTGTTGAGGGGTGGGAGAGTAAGGTGGGATTCTTTAATAGATATTATTGTCATTGCTTTTTAAAGGGTACCTTGGTGTAGTGCTGTACGATAAGCGCTGGGATGCTAACCACCCACCAGCCACTTTCAGATAGCTTATATTTTCTTCTCCAGAGAAATATACAAAACTTTTTGAGTTCTGCTTGGTCAATATCCAAGCATGTGGAATGAAAGGGAACAGAAAGCAGAAAGGTTGACCTTTAAGTATAACTGTGATATTGGTGAATTTTTCCTCAGGGTCCTTCCCCGGGGCTGCTCCTGTTCGCTACCCATCCCTCTAGATTCTTGGTGTCCTTAATCCCTTCCTTTAGGCAGCTGATGATCTCAAACTGACCCCTAATTGCCCCCAAATTTTCACTGACTTGACTTCACCACTTAAATAGAATTTACCTTTGCCCTTTAGCCCAACAAAACTTTTGTAAGGCATCTGCTGGGCCTATCTGATAAATCAATGAAAACAAGGCATAGAATTACTGCTGCTAATTCTCCTAAATCAAAAACCATATACATTTCAAAAGAGACCTCCAGGTCCTGAAGTGTAGAGTAATATAAAACTTTTCAGCACTGTATGAGAGTCATGGGAAATGACTTTGTGGTTGTTTTCTACTGTTTTCAAATCATGCCACCTTGATAAGTCTTTACAATGCTTCATGTTTCCCACCTAAACCTAAGGCGTAGTTGTTGTTAAATTGGTTCCAATTCATAGTGACACTTAATGGGGTTTCGGAGGAGCAGCTGGTAGGTTTGAACCATCGACCTTGTGGTTAGCAGTCCAGTGTTGATCCTACAGCACCACAATAACATGGTCTTTGTCCTCATCTATTTTGTCTTTGTCCTATCCATCCATCCTGTACACCCTGCTGAATGACAGTCAGGATTAGACCAACTTCTCCCCTAAAACATTCACTGATGCCCCATTTCCCACACAGTAAATTCCAAACTCTACATTCATATATTCTAGGGTTCCTGTGACTTGGATCCATGTTGCCTTCCTAGCCCCATGTGCTCTGTGACATCATACTACTTCCAGTTCCTCATATACTACCTGCATTTTGCTGTTTCATGGCTATGCCCTTCCCTCAGCCTAGACTATGTCCCCCTCATTTTCCACTTGCAAACAATCAGTTCATATTTCCTTCTGTAGTTCACATGCTCCCTTCACATGGAGAGCCATGGGAGCCCTGAGCTTTTGAACTTGAGTACCATTATACACATCCTCAGTGGTCACCAGTGGAAAGAGATGCACATCATAACTATTTAAGGAACTTTTTCAAACAATTGCTAACATACCTGCCATTGTTCCTGTTGTGTGCAGTTGAGTTAGTTCCAACTCATATCTACCTTGTTTAGGGTTCCCAAGGCTATAAATCTTTACTGGAGCAGAAAGTCTTATTTGCTCCCATGGAGTAAATGGCAAATTAGAACTGCTGACCTTGTGGTAAGCAGTCCAACACGTAACCCAATATACCACCAGAACCCCTTTCCTTGCCTATAATAGTTTCATAAAGCTCCTCAGATTATTTTGGTATTTCCCCAAGGTGGAGAGGTCATATACTATGACTACATTAATTTATACAGGTGGGCTCATAAAAATACTCATAAAAACTATTTTTTTATAAAAATATTCATAGAGAAGTAGAGAAAATTACTAGTAAATTGGCCACATACAGAATTAGTCCTACACTCAGGCCTCCCAGATTAGTATCAGCATTTTTCTTGATGATATCTCTTGGTCAGTATTTGTTGATTTCTGGATGGCAATTAAATGCAAAAAGATTAAAAAGTATAGTAGAAAACCTTGCAAAAGATGGAGAATTTCATTAAGTTGATGAAATGGATATTAGGAAACTCTAAATTACAAACAGGATAAATTTGTGTCAGTATACCAAGACCAGGTAATTAACAAAGTGAACATTCAAAATGATAATATCAGGATAAGCGCTCCTAGAGAAAATTACTTGAAGAGATCAGATTAAGAGATGCTTATGGGAAAGTTGACGAAGCTTGTGGTTCTTTATTTTTAATAACTATAATCCTTCTCTGAAAGACAAATATGAAGTAAAAGGTATTATATCACAATATTATATAATTCATTAGTAAAATTATGCCCAAACCCTTCATCAACATATGTAATTCTTTGTGCTAAGAATTAATTCCTGGTATGGCGCAGTGCGTTAATACACCAGGCTGCAAAGCCGTTTGAACTGCAAGGTTGGTGGTTCAAGCTCATCAGATGCTCCTTGGAAACCCTATCCAGGGTCGCTATGGGTCAGAATCAACTCAACAGCACTTAACAACAAGAAGTAAGTATAAACCCTAGTCTATTTAAGATAACAAACCAAATATTTTCATCATATTTACCATTGTTTCTCAAGATACTCATTTTTTCAATCTACCATTTCTATGAAATTTTTTGACCCTAACTTATGAGCATTATTTTAACTTATCATTTTCAAATTTCTTCATATTATAAGGATTTACTATTGTTCATTGTGTAGGTGCCTAAATACCTTATTAGGTATTTAGTGGACATTAATTATCAATCTTACTTCCACACAGCACAGTCTGTATTCAAGGGAGATTGAATGCAGAGGAAGCTAGGTAAATTTAACACTCAATATAAAAGTTGGTATGGTTTTCTTTTGTTTAGAAGAGATCTGAGAGTTAGATTCTCTTAAATTTCAGAAGAACAATCTAGTTTGATAATTTGTTAAGTGTCATTGAGTTGGTTCCAACTCATAGCAACTCTGTATAGGGTTTCCAAAGAGCAATTGGTGGGTTTGAACTGCCAATTATGTTGTTAGCGGTCCAGTGCTTATTCTACAGTACCACACCAGGACTTCTGTTTGATAATTGTTTTTGTTGTTAAGTACCATTGAGTTTGATAATACTGGCTATCAAATTGAAAGGTTATTATTATTATTATTTGCCCTTCTTTATGTCTATTTCTTACACTTGTTCTATAGTCCCATGGAATACTTTATGGTCAGGATCTACTTTGTTTTTCAATCCTCAGTTTGCGCAGCAATGCATAGATCTGCATGAAGGTGAAGCTGAGGTTGGTGACTAACTTGTCTGATTAACTGGTGAGCAGAGGAGAATTACTGAAGTATGCTCAAAGGCACAGTTCTCAAGGTTTTGAGAAAATAAAGAAATTCAAGTGGTCATGTATTTACCTGGAAAAAAGGGAGTCATCTATAATTTAGGCACAGTGTTTTAAGACGGAATGCTTGTTTATTACTACTCAGCTGAAACTAGTAGCCAGCTTGCCAATTTCCAACCATAAACTCATTGCCAGTTATAGTGTCATCTACTTTGGGTTGATTATTAAGGATAACAGAGCGACCAAATTGATCTAAGGTTTGTATATGTTATAAAATAAAACATTTTTCTAAATATTAATTTTCAAACATGAAAAGAAAGACTAGTACAATAAACTACTCCATGTATCCACCGCTAAAATCCAGCTATTACTAAATGTTGCACATTTTTTCATCTTTGTTCTTCTTACTTTTCTCTCTTTCTCCTTTCTTTTCATTCCACTTCTTTAGAAGTACATTCTACTTCATTGCAGAAACAAGACTAGTTATCCTTTAAGAAATTCCATATTTTGGGGAACTTCCAGCTATATGGCTGACTTGTCAGACATGCTTCCTAATCTCTCTACACCAACCATCTGAAAAGCCAAATGAAACAGGTACAGGTGATACTGTAAAACTCTGAGCATCAAAGGACAGGATAAAAAAAGTAGACCAAATACAAATTTGGAGAAGAAAAGGAATGAAAAGAATGAACAAGGAGATATACAGAGTGGTGAATTGTCAACTGGCTTAGCACAGTGAGGGCAATTTGAATTATTGCAAGCAGGGTTCGGATCCAGGCAGGAACAAGATAACAGTCCCACTTGCCCAGTACTAGACCAGTACCCACACTGGTGGCTGGCCACCAGAAAGGTGTGATCTCCTCATGAGTCTCTGAATTCTCTAAGTGACTAGAAGGGTGGTTATGTCTACCTTCAACCTCCTGGCGGCTGGAGACACCCTCACACACACCACCCCTACTGCACACGAGGCCACAGGTATGAATCAGGTATGAATCATGAATCAGGAGCCAGTGTGCACAACAGTGGTGTTTAGAAACACACACTCTATGCTAGCAGAGCATGGACCAAGGAACCCATCTCTCACCATCTCTTCAGCTGGCAGAAGCATCATACTATAACAGGCACTCCACCCCCTCCTGCCTGCTTGGGCCAGTTGAGTGTGCCATCCTGAACTGGGCCCCCAAGCCCCTGTAGTCTCCTCAGCTGACTGAAGCTTGGTCTTGGAGTGGGCACCCTACCCCCTGCAGCCACCTCTTCAGACCCACAGAGTAGTGACCAGGTGCCACACCCAACTGCCTCCTCAGCCAGCAGAGCACACTGTCTCCACAGGGTACTCCGCTCCTCCTCGTGCTTGGCCAAGACAGCATACTGATGCTGACCACGTGACTTGCCCCCACAGCCTCTTTGGCTGGCAGAGTGTGCTAACCCAGATTCGTTGCCCGACCTGACCTCCTGCTACCATAGTATTCTTTTGTTTCTCCTTCCTTTCTTATTTTTTTTTCCTTCCCTTGCTTTTCCATTTTTCTTTCTTTTTAAGTTTTTATTGTGAGGTTTACATGGCAGAACATCAGCTTTACACTCATCCTATCGTATTTTGTTTCATTGCAATGATTACAATCCCCTCCATGCATCATCAAATAACTAAAGGGTACACCATACAGGCCCACCTCCCTGGCCGCCGGCACACAGCCCTTCTCCCTCCCTGAGTCCAGTGTTCCCAGATGCTTCATCTGTCCATGTTATCTTCTCTGTCTACATCCCTGGAGTCACTGCCTCTCTGGGTAGGGTCCCGCTCTGCTTTCTTCTCACTTGATGGTCCCAGAAACCCCTGGCCTTGGGCTGCAAAATCAATCACTCTCCTCCTTTTGTCAAAAAACATCTACCTCTATATTTCCTGCCCTCACAATCAGTCCTGATGGTAATTATTCACTACTGTACCACAAGTGTCTTATCCCCATATCCTTTTGCCAGCCTGGTCCCAACGGATTGGAAATCATTCAGTAGTGATTCTACTTTCCCCTGCCCTGTCTGGAACTAGGCTCCCTCTTGAAAACTTGTAAGCCAGTCACTGCTTGCCTTTATAGGCCCCTCCGTTTTGGTAAGGTGGAGGGTCAGAGAAAAAGAGGAAGACCCCCAACGAGATGGATTGGCCAAGTGTGGACTCAACTGTGGCAACAGTAGTGAGGTTAGCCCAGGATTGGGAAGTGTTTTGTTCTGCTGTGCATAAGGTCACTATGGGTCAGTACCGACCTGACGGCACCTAATAACAATAACAACCATTTTGGGTAGCCAATGTCTAAGTTGCCTATCCCTGTCAACCCTGTATACCAAGGGAGTGGGAGTGATCCTCACTATAAAGATTTGTTTCCTCTTTTGAGCTACTACACCCATAAGTATAGGTTAAATTCATCAAATTGTAGAAGGTTACTTTCGCCACCCACCCCCCTTCTTTCTTCTTCTAGTCGAATTCTAATCATCCAGCCATCAAAGCCAAATCAAGTGGGTACTATCTGAAAGTATGGGTGTTCTTGTGTATCTCCCCTCACTTCATATCAGCTGGATGCTTCACTCTCCACTCTAGTCCTCTGTGGCCATGTCCCTGTCTCTGGGCCCAGGAATCCCCAGGTCTTGCCATACTGCTGGCCATCCAGGTCTCCACCCGGGTTCACAGGGGTCTATTGAATGTGGTCAGGCTTAGCTCGCAACTTCATTGCTGTTTTTTTTTTTCCCCTCTTCCCCTTATCGGTGACCAACATGGTCACCAGCCAGACCACATGTTTGCTCATGTATTCTCCTTGAGTCTCAGTCTTGGAAGGGAATTTGCTCTGAGGGGTGCCGACCACTTGCCTTGACGGTTCTCGGGTGAACAGCTTACTTGTTCTTGTAGTAATCAATCAGATTGCCGTTACTGTTTCGGATTTTTCCTGTTGGTCATTCTTTCACGAAGTACCTTCTGTTCTTCTAGATGCTCCAGGGTGGTCTACTCGTCCTTTCCAGTGGAAATTTCCTACCTCAGTCAGTTCTGGATGGGGTTCTGGATTCCACTTATGGTCTAGTGCAATGTAAAGGCTCCACAAGAAACCTCTTTCACTAGGCAACTTCTAGCCCCCTTTAAAATATTCCAATCAGTTATAGGCTGAAGATGGACTTATAAGCTTTCTATAGTGATGAT
>NW_006408694.1:713869-714493 GCF_000296735.1 Chrysochloris asiatica
TCTCTGTCTCTTCACTGGTGCATTCAATCCATTGACATTCAATGTAATTATCAATAAGTATGAATTAATTGCTGCCATTATATTAATTTTTTGGTAGTGCTGTTCGTTGCTTTGTTCCGTATGCCTTCCTAGGCTGAGTTTGTGTTTATTGTGCTATTTCTTGTTGGTTTCTTCCACAGAGGGAATATTATCTTGAGTGATTCCTAACTTGCAATATTTTCCTTTATATCATGATTTTTCCACTTGTGTGTGTGAGAAACGGAAACCCTGGACCTTATGCTAGAACCAGAGCTCTGGTGTTGTTTCGTGAGTGCAGCTTCTCTGGATTTTCAATCCCTCCCCCAAGGAGCCTTTCCTGCCTGGCTGTCTCTGCCGCTTCCAAAACTGGAACTCCCATTTTTATTTCTTAATTTAACAATTGTTTGCTTGTTTATAAGTTTTGTTCCACCTAGCAGAAGACAGAAACTACCTCCATACTACCCTACCACGTCCACCCCTCCTGCCACCTCACCAACTGAGCAAGTGCCACCACCTGCTCGATGAAACAATTTTATTAATGATAGATGTCAGCCAACACCTGCCCAGCCACACTCCCTTGCTGTAAATGAACAGCAAACAGAGAAC
>NW_006408694.1:714924-720165 GCF_000296735.1 Chrysochloris asiatica
TGATATTTATATCCATTCAATATACTGAGTCTAGTGTGGCACTGTAGGATAAACACTTGACCTCAAGGTGATTTTAATCGCACGGGTGATGGTTCAAACTTACCAGCCACTCCTCAGACACCCTATAAAGGGTTGTTATGAGTCAGCACCAACTTGACAACACTTAACAACAACAACAATGTACTAGGAAAAAGGAAAACACAGACAAAATTCTAGACAAAATTTCAGAAAAACAGTATCAGAACAAATTGACAAAATAAATGGAAAGTTAAAAAGCACAGAAACAGCAAATAGAAGTCCAAAAGATTAATACTAAGATTTCAGAAGTAGATAACGTATTATAAAGGTACAGGTATAGAACTGAATCATTAGAAGATACAATTCGAGAAATTGAAGATAAATTTCTCAATACTAATCTGCTAATGGAACAATCAGAAAAAGAATGAAAAAGTAAGGAGATTATATGGGACACTATCAAGAAGAGTAGCTTAATTGTGATTAGAATTCTGGAACAAGAAAAGATATTAAAAGTAAATTTAAAAAGCACAGAGAAAACTGTCAAAAGATTTGATGCAAGAATTGTTCCTTAATATCACGAAAGAAAAAGACGATATTCATTCAAGAAGATCAATTAACCCAAAATGGGACAGACCCCAAAAGAAAATCACCAAGACATATAATCAGATTTTCCAAATGAAAGACAAAGAATTGTAAAGGCAGTTCAGGGCAAACAATAAATTACCTACAAAGGAGAACCAATAAGATTAATCTCTTATTCCTTGGTAACAACCATGCAGGAAAGAAGGCAATGGGAAACATACATAAAACAATGACACACTTCTAATCCCAAATTATATATCCAGCAAAAATATCTCTCAGATAAGACAGCAGAATTAGGAGCTTTACAGATAAAAGAAATTAAATAAATTTATAAAAACAAGAAAACTCACAAGAATACTAAATGGAGTTCTTTGTACAATATCAAGAAACAACTTGAAATTAAAACACATGACAATATCACTCAGAAATAAAACCAGAAGCATTCAAAAGAAAATAAACCTGCAAGACTGAAAATAGGTAACAAATGTTGCAGTTACAGAACTTTCAAATGGTGAGAAAGTCAAGATATCATGATAGAATGGATTGTTTTAAACTCGGGAAGAATAAACTACAAGGTAACTTCAAAGAAATGTAATACACCCTCTCATCAAGATAAAAAAGAAGAAAATCATAAAGATCTAGTAATCAATAAAGCAAAACCAACAAATGAAATTAAGAAAATCCATAAACAAAATGAAATCAGCATAAAACATCTATGGAACAAACAAATCACCAGCTCTACAAACAAACAAAAAAACTCAGCAAAATTACAGTAGTAAATTTTTTGTTGTTGTTCATTGGTTTTAATTGTTTTTACAACTTCATTTTTGGTTTATATTTTTCCATGAAGAAGAGACAAGGAATTGTTTTCCTTTCATAAAGAAGGAGGGGGGTGGGAGAGACAGAAGCAAAGCAACAGAATTTATCTTTATGAAAGCAAATTCTTTAGATATTTTACCAAAAAGGACACATAGTGAAAATAGATTAGTTCATTTGAGTGGTTAGTGGAAAATCTATATTTCCCAAAACAGGTGGTGCTAGCAAAGTGAATAGGGAGAAAAATGTCATATATGACAAATACATTTTTTGCAAAATGTTATTTTTCAAGTAGAAAGGGAAATGACACAAAATCTTATATATTCTAATGGGTTCTGACCCCTCAAGGCCCCAGTCCTTCTCTGATGATGCCCTGGGACCTATGTGCATGGGCCATTCCCAAACATGCCAGAGCGCTGAGGCCCCAATATCCAAAGAAGGGTGGGAAAGAAGCTTGAATGGCTGGGAGTGAGGCTAATTAAATTTGGCTTTGGAAAAATCCATCTCTGGATGCTGATCCATGAACTTCTTCAGAATCTCCTGTTTATTGTGTTTGTCAGAGGTGGGCAGTCCCATGGACTTCTATTGCTGGTCATACATCATCTTCTCCACCAAGTTGAGGTTTCACTGTCCAGATCTGACAGCTTAGAGTTTTCAGGGTTGATCTTCTTGGTATTGATCTCTGGGTCACTGGACACCAAGCAGTTCCACCATTCCATCTTGTTGATCTTCTCCAGATGCACTATCACCACCTTGCCATCCTCAATGAGCCATGAGCTCTCCTCCACCTTCACCTCATTGTAGAGCTCTCCATCAATAATTACTGACTGCCCCTTCAGCCCCACCCGGAGGTGCTGTCACTGGACATCCATCATCTCATCATTGCTTTTCAAGTGGAAGTTCACACGGAAGGCCACCACACCAGATCCAGCTCCAACAGGGTCTGGGTCCAATGGTAATTAGGCAAGTTGGCCCCTTGCCAAGGTTGGCCTTCATTTTCTCTTTGTCTTTCTCATATTCCTCTTCATCCTCCTCCTCCTCCACCTCCTGCTTTCCAGGTGAGTCAAGACTGCCATTCTTGAGCCGGTTCTCACAATTCTAGTGTCTTTTTACTGGTCAATCTCCAGCTGCAGTCACTCCACCTTCTCATCAGTCAACTCCTTGATCTGGGGTCCAGGGGCCTCTGTCTTTGCTTCCTTGGCCAATCAGGCAGCTCCCTCAGCCTTCTCCCATTGCTCAGTCTCCTGCCAGTCTCTCCTCTCCCGCCGGGCTGTCTGTACAACAGCTAAGTTGTTTTTGTTGTTGTTGTTGTTGTTGTTTTTAAGTTTTTATTGACTATGACTATGTTGTTTTTTAAAAGGTTTTATTGTGAATTAAGGGATAGTTTACATGGGAGAACATTAGTGCTACATTCATCCTATTGTATTTCATTTCATTGCAATGATTACAATTCCCTCCATGTATCATCAAACAACCAAGGGTACACCCCACCCTGCAAGGCTGCTCCACTGGCTGGCAGCACAAAGATCTTTTCCTTCCCTGAGTCCAGAGTCCACAGCCATTTCATCTCTCCATGTCATCGTCTCTGCCTCCATCTCTGGCATCACCGCTACTCTAGATAGGATCCCTTGATCGTCCCTTTTGTTATAAAACATCTACCTTTACATTTCCAACACTCACAGTCAGACCTGTAGTAATCATTCACTACTGAACCACAAGAGTCTTATCCCCACATCTTCGTTTATCAGCCCCATCCAGACAGGTTGTAAACCACTCAGTGGACATTCTATGTTCCCCTTGTACCCTTTGGAACTAGGCATCCTCTTGAAAGCTTATAAGCCAGTCACTTCTTGCCTTTGTAGACCCCCTCCCCTTTTGGGTAACCAATGTCTATGTTGCCCATCTCTGTTAACCCTGTGTAACGAGGGGGTGGGAATGATCCTCACTGTAAAGATTTATTTCCTCTTTTGAGCTACTACATCCATAAGTATAGGTCAAGTTCATCAAATTGTAGTGGATTACTCTTTTTTCCCCCTCTTCTTTCTTCTTCTAGTCAAGTTCTGATCATCCAGCCATTGAAGCCAGGTCAAGTGGGTACTCTCTGCAAGTATGGGTGTTTTATGCATCTCCCCTCACTTCATATCAGCTGGACGCTTTACTTTCCACTCTAGTCCTCTGTGACCATGTCCCTGTCTCTGGGCTCAGGAGTCCCCAGGTCTTGCCACACTGGTCCAACCAGGTCTCAACCCGGGTTGACAGGAGTCTATTGAATGTGGTTGGACTTAGCTCACAACTTCATTGCTGTTTTTCCCCCACTTCCCCTTATCAGTGACCAAAGTGGTCACCAGCAAGACTACATGTCCAGCAACAAATTCTTATCTATTAATAATGACACTGAAAGTAAATTGATTAAATGCAACAGATAAGAGAGAGAGAGAGTAACAAAATGGATAAGAAAATAGGACCCACCAATATGCTGCATACAAGAGAGTCATCTTAGACCCCAAAATAAAAATAAACTAAATATCAAAGGATGGAATAACATACATCAAACAAATGACAATCAAAAGAGAGCAGGAGTAGTAATATTATATTCTAATAAAATAGATTTTAAGGCCAACACCTGCATAAGAGACAAGGAATGACATTAAAAAATTATTAAAGGGTCAATCTAACAAGAGGACATAATCATAATAAATATCTATGCAGCTAGTGAAAGAACCCTAAAATACATAAATTAAACAGTAACAGAATTTAAAAGAGAATACACATCTCTACAATAATAGTTGTTAGGTGCCATCAAGTTGGTTATAACTCTAGCAGCCCTGTATACGGTTTCCAAGGTGCAGCTGGTGGGTTTGAAGCATTTAGCAGCTCAGTGCTTATCCTACAGCACCACACTAGGAGACATTTATCTATCTAACTGATAGATAAATTATCGTGAAGACACGATAATTAGACACAGAACACCTAAACAACACAATCAACCAACTTGACCTCATAGATATAAAGAGAACACTTCAGACCACAACAACACAATACACATTCTTTTCTAGTGCATATGGAATAGTTCCCTGAATAGATCTATAGGAGTAAATCAAAAGTATTGCTACAAAAACTATATTAAAAACATATATCAAATCTGGATCTATATGATTATTGTTATTATTTTGATACGTTTTTGGATTCTATTGGCAAAGATTTTATTGAGAATTTTTGTTTTTATACATAAAAAGTATACAAAAAGATTTATTCTATATTATGAATAATATAGTTGCATAGAATATACTCCCAAGTCAAGGTAAGTACCAAGTTTTCTTTAGGATACATTCATATATGTCAGTAATGTTAATTTAAAATTGACAACTAGCATACCATATTATATCATAATTTCATTATTTAAATTATTCATTTGATCACAATTTTGTTCTTTTAAATCTGTTGTTAAGTGCCATTGAGTTGGTTCCGACTCACAGAGACTCTATATAGGATGTCCGATATCTTGGCTGAAAGCAGAGAATATCAGAAAGAGTTTATCTGTGCTTTATTGACTACGTAAAGGCTTTCGATTGTGTGGATCATGACAAGCTATGGACAACATTGCAAAGTATGAGTATTCCGAAACACTTGACTGTGCTCATGAGGAATCTGTACCTGGATCAAGAAGCAGTTATTCTAACAGAACATGGGAACACTGAATGTTTTAAAATTAAAAAAGGTGTGCGACAAGGTTGTGTTTTTTCATTATACTTATTCAACCTGTATGCTGAGCAAATCATCCAAGAAGCTGGGTTCTATGAAGAAAAACGTGGCATCAGGATTGGA
>NW_006408694.1:720686-724140 GCF_000296735.1 Chrysochloris asiatica
ATCATGTTTGGTAAGGTGGAGGGTCAGAGAAAAAGAGGAAGACCACTCAACGAGATGGATTGGCTAAGTGGCAGCATCAATGGACTCAAGCGTGGCAACAGTAGTGAGGTTGGCCCAGCATCGGGCAGTATTTTGTTCTGTTATGCATAAAGTTGCTGTGGGTCGGTACCGAGTTGATGGCACCTAGCAACAACAACAACAACAACAAGAACATCATTCAATATTTTGCCCATAGAATCCTTCAAAACTACAAGTTCTGGCTTGAATTTTTTCTTCAGTTCTTTCAGCTTGAGAACCATTGAGTGTGCTTCCCTTTTGGTTTTCTAACCCCAGGTCTTTGTACCTTTCATTATAATACTTGACTTTGTCTTCTTGAACATCTCTTACAAAATTTCTATTCTGCTCTTTTACCTCATCATTTCTTCTAGTTGCTTTAGCTTCTGTGTGCTCAAGAGCAAGTTTTAAATCTCTTCTGACATCCATATTTTTCTTTTCTTTCTTTCCTATATTTTTAATGACCTTTTGCTTTCTTCATGTATGATGTGCTTGATGTCATCCTACCAGTCTTATGGTCTCTGGTCATTAGCATCTAATGCATCTGATCTGTTCTTGAGATGGTCCCCAAATTCAAGTGAGATTTATTCAAGGTCATAGTTTGGTTCTTGTGGACTTCTTTAATTTTCTTCAGTTTCAGCCCAAAGTTGCATACAAGAAATTGATGGTCTGCTCCACAGTTGGCATCTGGCCATGTTTTAGCTGATAATATTGAGTTTCTCCATCATCTCTTCCCACAAAGGTAGTCAATTTTATATCTGTGTATTCCATCTAGTGTAGTCCACATGTATAGTCACTGTTTATCTTGTTGAAAACAGGTATTTGCAATGAATAAGTCATTTGTCTTGCAAAATTTTATCATATGATCTCTAGCATCATTTCTATCAAGGACATATTGTCCAACTGTTGATCCTTTTGCATTCCTATCACCAGTAATTATCAATGGATCTTAATTCCATGTTCAATATATTTTAGACTGAAGACGTTGGTAGAATTCTTCAATTGCATCATCACTGGCTTTAGTGGTTAGTGCATAAATTAGAATAATAGTGGTATTAACTGGTCTTCATTATAGGTATAAAAATATTAAACTACTACAGAAAGTCCTGGTGTAGTGCTGTGGGTTAATGTGCCAGACTGCACAGCCGTTTAAACTGCAAGGCTGGCAGTTCAAGCTCACCAGCTGCTCCTCAGAAACCCTATTCAGAGTCGTTATGGGTCAGAACCAACTCAATGGCACTTAACAACAACAACAGACAGTGTTGTACTTCAAGATAGATCTTGAAATGCTCTTTGTAACAATGAATGTGACTCTTTTATTTGTCATTCCTGGCATAGTAAATCATATGATTTTCAGACTCAAAATAGCGAACACCAGTCCATTTTAGCTCACTATTGCCTAAGGTAGGAGTCTTGATGTGGTGCTGTATGATAATCGCTAGACTGCTAACCATAAGATCAGCAGTTCAAACCTATCAGTTGCCCCTTGGAAACCCTAAACATTGTTGCTATGAGTTGGTACCGACTCTATGGCATGTAGCAACAGCAATGCCTAAGATGGAGTCCTAGTGTGGTGCTGTAAGATAAGCACTGGACTACTAACCAAAAGGTCAATGGTTCAAATCCACCGGCCACTCCTCAGAAACTCTATACAGGGTTGCTGATTCAGAACTTAACAACAATATATATATTGTTATATATATATATATATATATATATGTATAGCTCTTAACAACAACCACCACAACAATATATAGGATATTGATCTTTATGAATTCTATTTCATTTTTGACAAATTCCAATTTTTGGGGTTTTATACATTGTGCATCCTATGTTCTGATTATTAATGAATGTTTGTAGTTGTTTCTTCTCATTTTGAGTTGTGTCATTTTAGGCTCTGAAAACTTTCTTTCTCCATTCATTAAGATCTACTATTGTACTTTGAGGAGACAGCTCTTCCCCATTCATATTTTGAGTGCCTTCCAACGTGCAGGATGCATCTCTGGTACTATATCAGAGAACATTGTGCTGCTATTCATAATTTTTCAGTGGCTAGCCATTCAGAAGTTGCCCTCGTTTCCTTCTTCCTAGTCTGTCTTAGTCGGGAAGCCCCACTGAAACCTGTCCACCATGGATGACCTTGCTGGTATTTAAATTACTGGTGGCATAATTGCCAGGATCACAGCAATGCAAAAACTACTACAGTACGACATACTGTCAAATGAGTGATGGAAAAATAAAGAAGATAAGACAGCCAAAATACTGCATTAAAAACATTTGGATAAATTAGTCTCTCTCTCTCTTTTTTAATATATTTATGTCATTAACTGGACTTAAAGTTAGACTTTTTTTGCTTAATTTTGTATGCTTAGATTTTTATGCTTAATTTTATTTTTTTGAATATGTAATACATGTATTTCCAAAGCTATACAAAAAATTCTATTTAGAGAAGTATTGCCTAAATTCATGCCGCCTCCAACCCAATTGTTTCACATTTTCATTGATTTTGTCTTGTCCATCTAATGTTTCTTTTTATAAAAATAAAGAAGAGAGAATGCTTTCCTTACATAAAAGACTACAATTATATATGCTTCTTTTTTAATATATAGTTTTAAACATTTTCTGGAAATTGCTCTAATTAGGACATAGATTTCATCTTTTTTTTTTTTTTTCTAAAGCTGCATTACACTACATTGTAGGACTGTATTATAGCTTCTTTAACCTATTCCCTATTCATGGAGATTTCTGTTGATGTCAATTGTAATTACAAATAAAACTGTAATGAATAAAGCATATATAAATATTGCTTCATAGCTTGTAAGCATATCTTCAGAGAAGATTCTAAGAAATGATGTTCTTGGGTCAAAGGATATACACACACTTCGGCTGGGTGCTGCTGAATTAATTCTAATGCATAGAAGTGTCATGTGAGAGAGTAGGACTGCTCCAAATGGCTTGCTAGACTGTAATCTTTATCATTAAATCTTGTTCCTCGAGGTTGTATAGAACCAATAATCCATCAGGATCCATGCTTCTCCATAGCTATTCCAATAGAAAATATGGTCGAACTGTTGGCTATGTGTCAAGATGACCTGTGAAAATGGTATCTCAGTGTAGTTTTTGTGTGCTTTTCTCTTATGGTAAGGGCATCAACCTATCTTTTCATATGTTTCAGAGAATGACAACAGAGAATATTGTCAAAATTCTTGACTTTTTGGAATAAGACACTTAATTAAATTCACCAAGCAATATGTCAATTTGAGAACTCAAATATATTTTTAAGATAAAAAGCTGGTTGTTGTTGTTAAGTGCTGTCGAGTCGATTCTGACCCATAACGACCCTGTATAGGGTTTCTGAGGAGGAGATGGTGAACCTGAACCACTGACCTTGCAGTTCAAA
>NW_006408694.1:731616-743380 GCF_000296735.1 Chrysochloris asiatica
AAAAAAAAGAATCAATACATGAGAAAATGACTCAAACCCTAACATGGAGGTATAATTCTTTCAGTGAAATGGGATTCTAGCTCCTGTCCCACAGGCTAAGCTTATTCAAGCATAGGTTATAATGAGGAGATAACGGTCTAAAGACTCAATTTTATAGGTGTTTGCAACATTATGATCTCCTGTAACATTATGAAAAACAATCAATTGATGCAAACCTTAATATGGCAGAGCAAAAATGCAGTCCTTACTTTGTAAAGAGTCATTTTCAAAATTTTCTAAAGTGAGAACAAATTATACAGAATAATGACTGTAATTTCTTTTTGACACTAAAATGATATATTCATTATTATTTTTTGAACTAGATTAAAGCTTCACATTGCTAATCATAAACTTTAAATTGAAATTGACAAATTATGCTATTAACAGCCTAACTTCTTCAGTTTTGAGGTGTGATTTACAAAAACATCGCTATCAGCCTAAGGCCAAGAAGTTAACTATAGGAAGAATGGATTTTCTTTTTGTTAACTATATCTCAGCCAGAGCCTCCACATGATTAGAAATAAGTTGTTAAGTTTGTCTCTCAATCTTACAGCTACCTTACTAAAAGCTGAGATAACCACAGACCAGTTTCCACTTGTCAAAATATAGTTCTTCCCCATAGCATCATTCCCTGAGATCAAGGATCACTAGAGTTCCGAGCACAACTTGTACTTAACAATGGGACATAAAAATCATCCACTGGAAGGGATTTTGACTTTGAACTTTGAATCAGAGATGGAGAGAAAATGGTTAGGTGGATAGAATCTAGTAGGCACTAACAACCTGAGGATATGGCTATGTGGTTATAAGTAACTGGAAACAGCAGAAACTAAGCAGAGGCAAGAATAAGCTGCCAGGGATTAAAGATAGGTTTACAATTTCACTTTATTCCAACAGATATTTTATAAGCACTGGGACTAGAAAAGCTTGGCAAATTCGAGATGCTCAATAAATAATTGCTAAATGAGTAAATGATTGTGAAATCCTGGAGTAGACTCTCCAGCAGATAAAACTGAACTCTGACTTTATTTTTCTTACATGTTTGGAGTGTCCCTATTCCTTCTTTAATATCCCATTGATTTATTGCGTCTTCACTTGGATTTTCACACTGAAGTAGATGTTGTCCAATGCATTTTCTCATCGTTTCCATGAGACAAACCATATCCATTATCCACCATGTAGTACTACTCATCTTGCAATGCTATTTATTTCAAAGGTCCAGTGTTGTAATAATCTGGAGTCTTCTAAAAATTATACAAATTCTGAGTACATTTCAGGTTATTTCGATCGACACACTAGATAGCAAGAAAGCATTTTCCATCAGCATAGAAATCTTGGTGAGATCATCAATGGAAATAAGTAAATTATAATTAAGTGAATAAATGCAATCTTGATTTGATAGATCTCAAATAAAATTAACAGAATCTCTCATTATCCTATAAAGTGGATGTGGCTGAGGAAGTTTGTCAATAGAAAAATATAGAAATAAAAGATGTCTACAAAAGAAACTTTTTGAGAGTGTGTCAAAGAGATATATCTTGGCTTTAAGAAACTTATCTTATTTTTATTCCTGAACATAGAAATGATAAAGCAATAGACTGATTAGTAAGGAGCTCATTAAGCGTAGTGGATTATGAGTTGTACTGCTAATGCCAAGGTCAGCAGTTTGAGCCCACCAGCTGCTCTGTGGAAGCAAGATAGACTTTCTGTTCCCATAAAGATTTATAGCCTCAGAAACTCTATACAGGTTGCTTTGAGCTTGAATGGACTCTATGACATATAACCACCACCACCAGACTGGTTAGTATTAAATGTCACTCTTCAGAGTCTACCTTGGAAACAAGGTAAATATGGATGTCATGACTGTAAGCATTTACAAGTAGGGAGAGATTGACTTTCTAAGTGGCATAATTGGGGGCTAAATGGACCCTTTCGCAATGAAATAATAAACTGTTGAAAATCAAAAAAACAATGATTTGGGATATCTAAAAATTGTCCTTAGGGTTTATAGCAAATGGAGAAGCAGTTGTTCAAGAATATCTATTAAATCTCTGTAAGAGCAGTAAGACTTTGTGACATTTGAATTACAACCGTCTCATATTCACTCATCCTTCTCTCAGTCTAGAGCAATCGTTTCCCTCTGAGTGGGGCAGGCTGCAAACATTTCTCATCCCTTACCAACTATGTGTTGCAGAAGTTTTATTCCAGGTGCGTGCAGCCAAGAGTATGAAGCTTGCTTTTGTAGCCAGTCCTCACATGTAGGACAGATGTGTTAATCCAGGCATGGCATACTAAGAATAGTGAGTCACCCCTACTCCAACTTGATCATAGGACATAAGTTCCCTGTTGGTAGGTAAAGCTGAGAAGACTAGGGCTCACCATTCCTGCCTAAAGCCCAAATAGTAAGACAAGTATGTCCTTCTGAGAGAGGTAGGCTGCTGATTCTAGCCTCAGCTCCAGTGCCGTGGCACAGAGTTTCTGCCCAATGGGAAAGGAGGTCTTAAGAACAGAGAGTACTGAAGTGCTGTTTAAAGGGAGCTAACTTTATCTGATACATATGAGCTATGGTGTTGGAAGAGAATATTAAAAGTACCACGGACTGCCAAAAGAACAAGCCGATCTGTGCTGGAAAAAGTGCAGCCAGAGTGCTCCTTGAAAGTCAGGATGGCCAGACTCTTGTCTCTCATACTTCAGACATATTATCAGAAGTGACGAGTTACTGGAGAAGGATATCATGTTTGGTAAAGTGGAGAGTGGAGGAAAAAGAGGAAGATCCCCAACAAAGTGGACTGGCACAGTGGCAGCAGGGATAAGCTCAGGCATAGCAACAATTGTGAGGTTGGCCTAGGACCAGGCAGTGTTTCATTCTGATGTGCATAGGGTTGTTATGATTCCGTATCCATTCAATGGCACCTAACAACAACAACAGCTTTATTTGGAACCATGCATATGGAAGTTCATGCCTAAGGGCACTGTCAAAAATAATGGTGATCCTTCACTAAGAAAGAAAATTACAGACCAATATTCCTCATGAACATAGATGCAAAAATTCTCAACAAAATCCTAGCCAACAGAATCCAACAGCACATCAGAAAAATAATACATCATGACCAAGTGGGATTCATATCAGGGATACAAGGATGGTTCAACATCAGAAAAACATATAAACCATATAAACAAGAAAAAACAAACAAACAAACACATGATCATATCGAATGATGCAGAAAAGGCATTTGACAAAATCCAACATCCATTCCTGATAAAAACACTCAACAAAGTAGGAATTGAAGGGAAATTCCTCAACATAATCAAGAGCATATATACAAAACCAACAGCCTCCATTACTCTCAGTGGAGAGAAACTAAAAGCCTTCCTTCTGTGAACAGGAACCAGACAGGGATGCCCTTTGTCACCACTCCTATTCAATATTGTGCTCAAAGTTTTAGCCAGAGCTATATGGCAAGATAGGGAAATCAAGGGCATCCAAACTGACAAAGAGGAATTAAACTATTTGCAGATGATATGATCCTATATATAGAAACCCCAAAAAACCAAGAAAAAAAAAAAAAAAAAAAAAAAAAAACCAACTACTAAGCCTTATTGGAGGATTCAGCAAAGTGGCAGGGTATAAGATCAACATCCAAAAATCAATTGGATTCCTCTATACTAATAACGACAGTGCTGAAAAGGACATTAGGAAAACATTTACAATAGCCACACAAAGGATGAAACATCTAGGAACAAATGTACCCAGAGAAACAAAGGACCCATACAAAGAAAACTACAAAGCACTACTACAAGAGAGACCTACAAAAATGGAAGAATGTACCATGCTCCTGGATAGGAAGACCTAACATTGTGAAAATGTCAATACTGCCCAAAGCAATTTACACATAGAATGCAAACCCAATCCAGATTCCAACAACATTCTTCAAAGAGATGGAAAACAATTACAAACTTTATATGGAAAGGAAAGAGACCAAGGATAAGCAAAACACTGCTTAAGAAGAACAGGGTGGGAAGCCTCTCACTCCCTGATTTCAAAATCTATTACACAGCTACAGTGGTCAAAACAGCCTGGTACTGGTATAATGAAAGATACATTGATCAACTGAATAGAACTGAGAAATCCAGAAATTAACCCATCCATATAGAGCCAACTGATTTTCAACAAAGTACCTAAGTATATTGCATGGAGAGGAGTTAAGTCTTTTCAACAGTTGGTGCTGGCAGAATTGGAAAGCGATATGCAAAAGATTGAAACAAGATCTTTACCTCATGCCTTATACAAAAACCAACTCAGCATGGATTAAAGACCTAAATGTGAATCCCAGAATTACAAAGGTCATCAGTGAAAAAATAGGGAAAAATGTGAGAGCTCTAGTACAGGGCATACACAGACTACCAAACATTTTGAAACTTGTTGTTAAGTGCCATCAAGTCAGTTCCGACCCATAGCGATGCTGTATAGGGTTCCCAAGGGGCAGCTGGTAAGCTTGACCCACCAACCTTGCAGTTCAAACGGCTTTGCAGTCTGGCGTATTAACCTTTAGTGCCACACCAGCACTCCTACCAAACATTCTGAAACTTACACAAACAAAAATAGACAAAATAGATCAATGGTACATACTAAAAATTAAAAACTGATGTGCATCAAAAGACTTCATCAAAAGAGTAAAACGGGAACCCACAGAATGGGAAAAAAAAACTTTTGCAATGATGCATCAGACAAGGGACTAATTTCCAAAATATATAGGAACCTACAACACCTCTACAAGAAAAGGGCAAATAACCCAATTAAAAAATGGGCACAGGACATGAATAGACACTTCACCAAGGAGGAGATCTGGGCAGTCAACAAACATATGAAGAAATGTTCACGATCACTAGCCATTAGAGAGATACAAATCAAAACAACAATGAGATATCATCTCATACCAGCAATAATAGCAAAGATAAAAAAAGTAGAGGACAATAAGTGTTGGCAAGGATGTGGAGAGACTGGGACCCTACTACATTGCTGGTGGGATTGCAAAATGATCCAACCTCTCTGGAAAACAATACGGCATCTCCTTGGAAGGTTGGAAATAGAGATACCTTATGATCCAGCAATTCCTCCACTTGGTATTTATCCACAAGAAATATGAGCCATAAGGCGAGTAGATACATGCCCACCAATGTTCATAGCAGCACTATTTACAATAGCAAAAAGTTGGAGACAGCCTAAGTGCCCATCTATGGAAGAATGGATAAACAAACTTTGGTACATACACACAATGGAATACTACGCTACCCTCAATAACAAGGAAGCAGCAAGCCACCGCATGACATGGATGAACCTTGAGGACATTATGCTGAGTGAAATCAGCATAGAAATATGGCATAGAGCCATTTTGTAAGAGATTAAGAAAAAGCACCCACACTGAAATGGGGGGAAATTATCTTTTATTATTATTATTTTTTTAAATTAATTTTTATTCTTTTGTTGGTTACGGGGGTGTATGTGGTAGGAAGAGGGGGAAAGAGAGAAGGTGGAGCACAGGGTAGGGAAAAGGCAAAGGATAATGGAACACAGGGTATAGAATAGAAACAGGATAGTTTGGTGCTGGGGGTGCGACAATATACTAGAAGGGAAGGGGAAAGGAAAAATAAGGTGGATGGGAGAATAGCTAGACAGGTTTACATGGGCTGAATGGAATAGAGGTATATAACGATCTAAGCATAAACATGGAACAACAGGGATCATGGATGCAAAGATTGAGGCATGGTTTGAATGGGTAAAAGTGGGGAAATGATGTTAAGATGGTTGGCTGTTTGTTGAATCTTGGTTTCCCTTGGCTACTGTTGTAAAACAGACACTTGAAGGGGAGAGAGGGGAATAGCCAGAAACATCACCAGAGAAAGTCTGTAAGCCCGTCTTCAGCCTATAACTGTTTGGAATAACTAAAATGGGGCTAGAACTTGCCCAGCAAAGGAGGCCTCCTGCAGAGCCTTTGCACTGCACAAGACCATAGGTAGAATCCTGATCATCATCCAGAATCTTCTGAGGTGGGACATTCCCAAGCAAAACGTCAAACAGACCAGTCTGGAGCAGCTAGAACAGAAGATACTTTTTGAAAGAAAGACCAGCTGGAAATAAAAAAATCTATATCTATATACATACCAAACAGGAGTCCAATTGACTACTATAAGACCAAGCAAGTGTTCCCCAGGGAGCCATCAAGGCAAGTGGTCAGGTCCCCTCAAGGCAAACCCCCTTCCAAGACTGAAACTCAAGTGGAATACACAAGCAGGCATATGGTCCTGCTGCTGACCACATTGGTCACGGATAAGGGGAAGATGGGGGAAAACAGCAATGACGTTGTGAACTAAGTCCAACCACATTCAATAGACTCCTGTTAACCTGGATTGAGACCTGATTAACCAGCAGTATGACGATACCTGGGGACTCATGGGTCCAGGGGCAGGGACATGGCCCCAGAGGACTAGAACGGAGTGTGAAGCATCCAGCTGATATAAACAGAGGGGGGATGCACAAGAACACCCACACTTGCAGATTGTACCCATTTGACCTGGTATCAATGGCTGGATGATCAGACTAGACTAGAGGAAGAAAGAAGAGGGAAAGAAAAAAAAAGGCATAACCCACTATATGTGGATGATCTTGACCTATGCTTGTGGATGCAGTAGGACAAAGGAGCAGACAAATCTCTACAGTGAGGATCATTTCCACCACCTTTGTACACAGAGTCAACAGGGAGGGAGAACTTAGACATTAGCTACCCAAAATGGGGGGACTACAAAGGCAACAAGTGACTGGCTTACAGGCTTTCAATAGGGAACCTAGCTCCTCAGGATACAGGGAAAGGTAGAACCTCCACTGAATTGTTTCCAACCTGTCTGGATGGGGTTAATAAAAGGTGAGAGGGAAAGGACTCCAGTGGTTCAATGGGGAATGATTGCTATCAGGTTTGACAGTGAGTGTTGGAAAGGTAAATGTAAATGCTTGGTAACAAAAGGAGGGGAGCAGCTGATTTTGCAGACCAGGAGTAGAGTCCCAGGAAACACCAAGGGAGAAAAGGGAAGTGTGAGACTGTGTCAGGAAAGGCAGTGATACTAGGGATGGAGGCAGAGGCAATGATGTGGACCGAAGGAGTGGCTGGGGACTCTGGACTCAGACAAGGAAAGAGGTTGTGTGCTGGCGGCCAGGGGGCAGGAGTGTGTGGTGTATGCTTTGGGTGTTTGATGATGCATGCAGGGGATTGTGATCATTGCAATGAAACAAAGTACAATAGGATGAATGTAAAGATAATGTTCACCCAATGTAAACGATCACATAATTCACAATAAAAACTTAAAAATAAATAATAATGGAGATCATGTGGTGAGTAATTAAGAGGCTGCTTTGGTAGTGTAGTGGTTATGAATTAGGCTGCTAATATCAAGGTCAGCAGTTTGAAACTACCAGGGGTTCCGTGGGAGAAAGATGAGGCATTCTGATTTACAGCTTTGGAAACCCTGTGCAGAGTCACTACAAGTCGGAACCAACTCCTCTGCACATAACCACCACCACCACATACTTATAGTGATAAGTGAAATGGTAGGCATACAGAAGTTTAACAGGGAGAACAAGAGAAAGAGACAGCTGAGAAGATACTTCCTGAGGTTGGAGAAGTCTCAAAGACTCACAACATTTTGCCCCTACCAAGGAATATAGTTGTAATCAGATCATACTTTTGGGCAGTTAATGCCAAAATAGGCATCAAAAACAACAGAGTGATCAGGTATAACAACCAGATGTGATACCAATAGAGGCAGACCAGTCTAAAACTTTAGGGGAAATCAGGAAAAGATACAGAAGTATCCATACTCCTCCCAGGCTTTGGGGGAGAGTCTGTTTGTGCCTAAGACTTCACCTTCTACCGAATGACATTCAAGTCTGCACTCTATAACAAAAATAAATTAGACTAAAGTTCTGGCGTGGCGCTGTGGGTTAATGTGCCAGACTGCAAAGCTGCTTGAACTTCAAGGTCAGTGGTTCAAGCTCACCAGCCACTCCTCGGAAACCCTATACGGGGTCGCTATGGGTTGGAACTGACTCGACGGCACTTAACAACAACAATCTCCCTAAGTAACTAGCAGACAACAAGCTCCAGAGGAAGGGGATCTATGTTAAGAGTTGCTGTAATATAGTATCTGAAAATGTGCAATTTTCAACAAAAATTTCAGCATTGACACAAGAACAAAGTTCACAAATGTTGGGAAAGAGAAAGAATGTAAACAAGTAACACAGGGCAAAAGATGTTATACTGAGGGGATTGCAATCAGTGAGATAAAACAAAGTGATGTGTTGAATGTAAAACTGATGCTCTGCTCTGTAAACCTTCACTCAATTCACAATGAAAAGTTTTTTGTTGTTGTTGTTTGTTTTTTAATTCTACGAGACATGCAAAGAAACAGGAAGGTGTGACACATACACAGGGGGAAAATTAGGCAGTAGAAGCTGCCTTTGAGGGTGTACAGGTGTTGAACTTAGCAGAGGAAGGCATCAGTAGCTATTATGGTGGTTATGTGCCATGGAGTGGGTTCTGGCTCAAAGCAACCCTATATAGGGTTTCCAAGGCTGTAAATAGTTATGGGATCAGACGCCTCATCTTTTTCCCATGGAACTGCTGGTAGTTTTGAACTGCTGACCATGAGATTAACAGCCCAACTTGTAACTATTATGCTACCAGAGCCCCTTAGTAACTATTATAAATATGTTAAAAAATGTAAAGAAAATCAAGCAAAGAGAATTAAAGAAAAGTATAATGAGAATGTTTCATCTAATAGGCAATATCAATGAAGAGATGTAAAGTATCAAGAAGTACCAAATGAATACTGGAAGTTCAAAGTATAATTCCAAATTAAAAAATTCACTTAAGCTGGCAGAAGAACCAGTAAACTTGAAGATAGAACACTATAAAGCTTAGAGAGAAAATAAATGAGGAGAAATGAAATGTTGGACACCATGAAGCACATCAACATACATATAATGGGAGTACCAAAGGGAGAAAGTACCAAGAGGGAGAGAGAAAAAAGCGAAATAATATTTTTTAAATGCTGAGAGAAAAAAGATATCACCTGTTAAGAATGAAGCCTGTATCCAGTAAAACTGAAGGCAAAATAAAGACATTTTCAGATAATTAAAACAAAACCCAAAACACTCAACAACAGCAAAAAGAGAGAATATGTTGTTTAGCAGATCCTACTTATATGCAATACTAAATAAAGTTCATCAGGCTGCAAGCATCTGATACCAGACAAAAATTCAAACACATATATGAAAAATAAAAACGACACTGGTAAGGGTATCTAGGTAGGCACTTATAGAAGACAATATAATTGTATATTTCTTTCCTTTTTGTCTATTAAGTTATGTAAAAGTAGAGAGAGTAAACAGACATTTACATATATAATATTCTATTCAAAACAAGGAAAGATGTAAGTTAATGATGGGATGAAAAAATATTCATTACTGTATTTGAAATGAGTGGACTATACAGTGTTTCATCCAAATTCACAAACAGAAGTTCAAAGCAATTTGATGTATCTGATTTCACATTTGTCTTTCTAGGATGCTGGTGTACTTGTATGTATATCTATTTAAAGCATGATTTAAAAGGAAGTGAGATACATAAAGAAGTTGAAGGATTCTGAGAAAGACACTGGAAAATGCCAAGTTAAGACTGAGGTGTGAAGTCTCTGCGACTTTATATAGCAGGTTATGCAACACATAATATCATAATTAGCTGCAGAAGCTGTAGATGTTTTTGCTAATATACTACAATGTATTAGATCAAGTTATTTTAAGAGAGAGGGACTAGAATATATAATACACAATATAAGAAAGTTTCTTCTTAGAAAAGAACCAAAAATTTGCTCAAAAACAAAATAAAATAAACTTGTTGGAAGAAAGAAGTCTAAAAAAATTAAAGCCAGAAGTCTATAAATTGAAAGCATGATGAAAATGTTTTCATATTTATACAGTTGCACACGTTCCCTTCTTTGTTAGTACATCCCATGATATATTAAAACCAACTGACATAGAGACAACATAAGGAAAACTACCTTCATTTGCTTTTTGGTAATAACGAGTAGGACTTTAACAGGACAAAAACTTCTTATTGAATCAGCAATTAGAAAAGTGGGAGAAAAGATCGCAAAAAATGTCACTCTGCCTAGTCATTATTTGAATTAATGCCTTTTTGGTTCAGCTACATCCAGACCATTTGATGGGATATTTATAAAATGCTTTAATCAGTGCTTTGTGAGGTGGCTGGAGACAAGTAGCCAAGATGAAAGATTACAACCGCAGCTCCCTTTACAGGGATTGTCACACAGCACATGTGCATGCTATTAATGGAGCAAAGCACTCTGGGGCAGGCCCCCAGGAGGGCTCAATGGACTGCACAATGAAGTGGTGATGCAATGCACTCCCTTGATGCCAGTAAGGACTCCCTATGGATTTGAGTGTTGCTAAATTTGATATCATAGACATTTCAGCTCCTGCTAGTGATTGCTTGCTCTTCCCTAGTCTTATAAAAATGGATAAGTGTTTTGATGTCTTGACATTTCACTAGGCATGGGTGTTTTCCATTTCAGAAAGGAGCTGCTCTGCTTTCAGAGTCTTTTAAATATGTTTTAGATAAAATGACTTAAAAAGAACTTTAAAAAATATGCCTAGGAAATATATAAACAATTAATTAAGAAAAATAAAGGCAAAACAAATACTTTGGAGGCATAAGATACACCTTTGCTTTTATTATTATTATACTCACCTCTTATGCTTTTAGATTAGTTATACTGGTATAAAAGGATCTTTCTTTCTTTCTTTCTTTTTTTTTTTATAATGGTTTAAGTATCATATGCACATATGAATGAGGCTATGTGCATATGCCACCACTTCTCTGTCAGTTTGTCTAACTGTAGTGTGTTGCTATGAAAGTAGGAGCTATAGCACAGGTATTTTAAATACCAGCAGGGTCACCCACGGTGGACACTGTTCAGTGGAGCTTCCAGACTACATCAGACTACACCAGATTAGGAGGAAGGAGAGGAAGACTATTTATGAAGAGTTAGTCATTGAACACCTTGTGAATAGCAGCAGAACATAGATTCAGTGGTGAAAATGACCCCTCAGGTTGAAGGCACTCAAAAGATGACTGGTAAAGACCTGTTTCCTCAAAGTAGAGTTGACTACAATAATGTGAATGGATCAATGCTTTCAGAACCTTCATTTACTCATGGGGCACAACTCAAATTGAGAAGAAACAGTTGCAAACAACCATTAATTATCAGAACATGGATTGTATGAAGAATAAATCTAGGAAAATTGGACGCTGTCAGAAAGGAAATGGAACATACAAAGATCTATATTTGAGGCATTAGTGAGCTGCATTGAATTGGTATTGACCATTTTGAATCAGACAATCATATGGTTTACTATGCCAGGAATTTGTCAAATTAAAGAGGAATGGCATCACATTCATTGCCAAAAAGAACATTTCAAGATATACCTTGAAATACAATCCTGTCTGTGATAGGATGACATCCATACACCTACAGAGAAGACGAACCAGTTCATACCAATATTATTCAAATTCATGCTCCAACCACTAAAGCCAGCAATGATGAAATTAAAGACATCTATCAACTTCTTCATAGAACCCAGCTTCTCAGCATT
>NW_006408694.1:746454-749366 GCF_000296735.1 Chrysochloris asiatica
TATAAAAAATAAATAAAACCTGGCTTTGAGTTCAAGAAAAATGAAGTTCGTGAGATAAGGTACATTCTTGTGGGTATGTGTTCCTAGTTCTCCTTCTGAGGTTTCACAGCTAGGAAGTAATATATGAACAAATTTCTTGAGAAGGATTTTGCTTAGACTAAAACAAGAGAGAGCACAAGGGAATCATAACCGAGGCCTAGAAAACAGTAAGTGAAAACTTTCCACAGGCCTGAAGCAGTGAGCCTGTATGCTAGGCTCTAAGTTGGACTTTGTTTCCTTAATAGGGTGTGGTGGGAAATGCAGGAAAATGTATCCAGGCAGGGCTGCATACAGAAGGGGTGTAATTCAAGCCAGTCAATAATACTTATGACAGGGCTTCAAAAATTAAAATATCTTGTAATTCCATTTTCCACATATTTTTGAAGCCTCCTCATATTTGTTTTTCTATAACTACAACTTGTACGTGACCCCTGAGCATACTGCAAAATTAGGTAATTCTTCAGCACACTGAATTCTGGAGCTACTTATTATTTTTCTTTTACGGTTTCTAAAATGCAAACTTACTCTTTTCTGTTTCTGCTCACTAGGGTGTATCGACTTCAAGTCTGAAGGGAGGAATGTTTCCGTTTCTTTACTCTGTGACAAATGTGTTTTTGGGTTTTTTGAAATTCACCTACAAAAAATGCTACAACATTTTGCAACACCAAATCTAGAATCCAGTTAAAAATACATGTAGCATAGGGTAAATCTTACTGTATGAGTCTATTTCAAACACCCCAACTCTTCTTCCCACAGGCACACAGCCCTTTCCTACTCACAGTTGTGATTTGCCTTTTCAGAAACAAGTAAAATGACTAAAAAAAAAAACAAAAAAAACTCTATGTACTTCCCCCACAGCATTCCCTCCTCTGATCATGAATTTCCATTAAAAAATCTTTGATCACTATAACTATAGGGCAGTCATATTGCGGTAATTAGTTTCGCTTCCTGAAAAACTGACTCTAGCTAAGATTGGATCCCTTGAGAATCTGGATTTAAAATGTGTAATAAGGAGTGACAGTTTGATCATGATGGATTTTATAACACAATTGTTTTACAGACTAAATAAAATGAATACTGATGTTGTTGTTCTAACTGAATATATTGACTTACTTTTATCAGAGTCTGTTACTCTAAACAGACTGAATTCTAGAGTACAATGTTCAGAGCAAAAAAAATGGTCTCACTAGTGTCTCTGGAGTCCTGGTGTGGTGCTGCAGGCTAATGCTCTGGACAGCAAAGTCTGTCTGAACCGCAAGGTTGGTGGTTCAAGCTCACCAGCTGCTCCTTGGAAACACCATGCAAAGTTGCTATGAGTCAGAACTGACTCAATGGCACTAAACAACAACAACAATAGTTTCTTTAGAGTCCTGGTGTGGCGCTGTAGGATAAGCATCTGACTGCTAGCCATAAGGTCAGTGGTTCAAACCCATCAACCACTCCTGGGAAACCCTATATAGAGTCTCTATGAGTCAGAACAGATTCAACAGCACTTAACAGCAACAACAGTAGTTTCTCAAGAATAGTTTAAATTAAAATGCCTTTTAGGTCCTAATTTCTCTCTAAGACTCAAAGTTTAGCGAAAGTGCAGTAGAAATATTCATAGTACTAGGTCAATGGTCTAGAATAATTATAAACTGAAATCTGAAAGACTGTAGTAACAATAAATGGTATGAGGTGTTGTCAACACCTAAACAGTATTAGTAACTGTTACATTTGGTAAACCACAGACTGCATGCAAACACAAACACAGAAATACTTATTAAAGCATAAAACTGTCTTCTTGAAGACAATTAGCAAGAAAATGTTGCCATATTACTCTCTAAGATCATAGTTTGAAATTCAGCCCTTTTCTAGTCATGGTCATTATAACCTTGTTAAATTTATCAAAGAAAGTTTTAATGTGAGAGTTATAAATCTAAACTCATTAGTTAGACAATATAGGAAAAAAATGGTTTCCTGTACCTAGAAAAATAGACCTTTAAAAACACTCATAATATTCTAATTTAAAGCCCATTGTAGCATTTTAGTCTATGCAGCTTATTTCTGTTCTTGATGAAAAAAAAAAATTGTGTGTGTGTTGGTTGTAAGTTTGAACCCACAGCCTTGTGGTTCAAACTGACCTTGTGGTCCACTGCTTACCCCACAGTGTCACAACAAATTAATCATAGCCATATGTACTCCTGGTGTGGCACTGTAGGATAAGCACTGGACCACAAGGTCAGTTTGAACCACAAGGCTGTGGGTTCAAACCACAAGTACAGCAGTTCAAACTCATCAGCTACTCCTTGGAAGGGTCATTCCTCATAGGGTCACTGTGAGTCAGAATCGACTCGACATCACTTTAATATAACAATTTAAAATAACATTTTTTAAAGTGGAAGATTTCGTGGGAATTACAGATAACTGTGAAGTCAAATACAGTTAAATAAAAATTAAAAGGAACATTAGATGAAAAAATTTAAAATACTATGATTAATCTTTATAGAAAGCTTTAGATATAATACTAAATTATCAAATTAATATTTGAATTAAATTTGTAGATAAACACATGGATTTAAAAAGAAGAGTAATGCTTAAATTGGCAATTAATATAACAAATTTTGAATACATTTAATAAAATTCTTTCATTAGAATCTGTAGTAATTTGTTGATACAGTGAGCATTTGCTTTTTTTAAAAAAGCATATGATTTGGCTGTTTTGAAAGTCAGATTATTCAAAGAATGAATTAAACCTATAAACTAATAATTAAAAGAAAACCTTGTTATTTTACTGACAAAAAACCCAATTGTTTGTCTTACTGTAAACATTAAAGCTTCACAAAATATCTAAAATTAAATCACTAAATTTAGTCAAAAGAATATAATTGATT
>NW_006408694.1:749475-763387 GCF_000296735.1 Chrysochloris asiatica
TTAAATTATCACTATTTTAAATTATCACTATTTGTTAACTTAATTCAACACTAGTAAATTTACATATTCGGCTGCGAACTGCAACATCAGCAGTTCGAAACCACCAGCTGTTCCGCGGGAAAAAGATGAGGCTTTCTGCTCCCATAAAGATTTACAGCCTCGGAAACCCTGTGCCGGGTCACTATAAGTCGGAACAGACTCCACGGCATATAACCACCACCACCAAATTTACTTAATGATCTTAAAATTCATACACTATAAAGCCTAATCATTGTTGAAATAAAACTTTGTTTAAAATACCTCAGTTTTAAAAACACTTTTACTTAGAATCGAATCAAGCCTGCTGCCAAATGAGTCTAGCCGCAAGGCACAACAGTATAACAAACAGAGGAGTGGCAGATATTTAGTGCTACTATGCCTCAATTCCAAGTTTGCTAATTTGTAGATAAATGCCACCGTGGCATTTGCCACCTCACTATTTTAAGGGGCCTTTTTCCTCTAGTCAAAACAACCTAACTCCTTTAGTTGTTCTATTAAGTGGTTCAGTTCAGTTAAAGCACATACACACATCATTAATTGCCACTGCTCATCCTCAATTTGAGTTATTTCCTCCTTCAGTAAGAGCATTTAAGCAGGCCAAATACTAAATAATAAGGCTGATATTTCTACATTATTATTGTTGTTGTTGGGGAGTCCTGGTGTGGCACTGTGGGCTAATGTGTCAGACTGCAAAGCCGTTTGAACTACAAGGTAGGCAGTTCAAGCTCACCAGCTGCTCCTTGGAAACCCTATACAGGATCACCATGGGTCAGAATGGACTCAAAGGCACTTAACAACAACAACAACAACATCATTGTTATTCAGATTCTGCAGTCATTCTTATTCTAACTATGACCTGACAAGTTAACACAATAAAATAATATAAAATCAAAACCATGCAATATCTTATACATTTTTCCCAATGTACATTTCTCTTTTTTGCAGAAACATGGAAAAATGTTTTCCATGAATAGGTTTGCACATACTTTTTTCTCTCTGTTGGGACACTGGTTCCAACTTGCTTTTCCAAATTTATTGCACCACTTCCTACCATGACCCCATTCATCACCTCCTGGCACAAAGAATGATTTGCTGTTCCTGAAACATGCCCTGGACTTTGACTTTTTCCTTCTCTTTGAAAGTTCTTCCCTCCAATATTACACTATCTAGACCCGTGTTCTGCATGTCCCCAAATGATGCAAAAAAGAAAAAAAAAGGTAATTTACCAGACAGACTTGTGGAACAGCTTTCCAAGTTCTCACCTGATTCCTCCTCAAACTATGTGTTAAAATATAAGAAAGATCTAGAGAATTTATGAGTCAATATGGTTTGCAATATAGTATTGGTGGTGGTAATACATGCACTGTCTCCAGAACTAGACTGCCTGGATTTACATTCTAGTTCTGTCTTTTTTTTTTCATGTCATGTTAGACAACTTATTTACCATTTCGATACCTCTGTATTCTTACTAGTGAAACTAAAATAATCAGGTACCGATCCAATCTTCTGATCAAACTCATGCAAAATTAGATGATATAAGAACTTCAAAGGTTGTTGGGAAGATTAAATGGGGTTAATATATCAATACTTAAAGCAGTACCTGATGCATAAGACTCATTTAAGAAAATGTTAACCTTTAATACTTGTCATCTTAGCAAGTTTTAAATTTTAGTGCTATTGTTGCTGTTAAGTGCTGTTTGAACCACCAACCTTGTAGTTAACAGTCTACTGCTTATCCGACAGCTCCACACTCGGATTTTTTGATAAGTCACCTAAAATCCAAATATTCATATAAACAAAAAACAAAACACCAGAATCCCTCTCTTTCCTGTGCTTAGAGTGTTCCAGTGACTTTCCTTTCTACCTGGTTGTGTGATTTACTCTCCTTCTGGTTGTCCTTCTTCAAGGCACTTAAGCAGTTCCTGGAGTACTTAGTTTTGTTTTCTATGGACTGAATACTGTGCCAAGTGTAAAATGTCTGTCCAGGGAGGATTTGCCCATTCATTTATTCATTCTGCATGTGCCGTAGGCCTAATAGCTACACGGGCACATCTGACTTCTTCCTATCATTCAATCTATCCATCAGAACATTTTGGGAATTAATGAAGCCATACATCTAAAATCTAGCGTGATCATAAAAAGGAGATGCTAAAAATTTCAAGTTTTAGTAAATGAAACTTCTTTCCAGAATATAAGCTTGTAAAGTTTGGTATAGTTGCATTCCTGTAGCAAAGCAATTTTTCACAAACTCATTTTCTACCTTTAGGATGCTGTAAGTGTCAATGGAATCAATATCTAATTCCAATCTTCCTGAATCGGTGTTCTGACCTTCCAGATGCCCTCGGTGGTTTCCTTCTTTTAATGGCTTCACTGGATCAGTCTTGGCAACATTAAGTATCACCTGATTATCTTTATTACTTTAAATGTTAAAACAAACCACCTCAACCATATCAGCCATAATGTAACATCCCTCAATAAGTAAGCATCATATTTAATTCTGCCTCTCAAAACTTAGTAGTTAGCACTTTATCCTTTGGAATAAATTCACAACGCCTTTTAAAAATTGGTTATCCAAAATGAAAACTACTATAATAAAATAAATACTATGCAATAGCATCATATTCAAATTTATCTTATTCCAAGTCAATGACTGCTTCTACTTAATTACTCTGCATTCATTTTGGAATAGAATTGAATACAAGTCATAGTTTGAATTCTCCTACTAAAACATCGAACCTTAGTAGCAGACAAATAATTCTTGTCTTCCTTGTCATTTAAAAGGAGGAAAGTTGACAAAGACATCTCCAACTACAATACTGTAAATATTTAAATATTTAAGGAATAACTCTTCTTTTTAATATCAGTATTTAGAACTTGCATAATTAAGTTTTTGGAGAGCTTCATAATTGAAACACAACTTAACTGGAAGAAAAGATACTGCATTTCCTACCTGTAAAAGGAGCTCTGGTAGTGTAGTGGTTACGAATCAGGCTGCGAACCGCAAGGTCAGCAGTTCGAAACTACCAGCTGTTCTGTGGGAGAAAGATGAGGCTTTCTGCTCCTGTAAAGATTTGCAGCCTCAGAAACCCTGTACAGAGTTGCTATGAGTTGGAAACGACTCCACAGCATATAACAACAACAAAAACAAAAACAACCTTGAATTGATCTCTCTCCTTAGTCATGTCATTCAACCTTTTTGGAAAACAGGAGTAAGAAGATACATTCTTCTTTATTTAAACACCTATTAAGCAGTCATATTCAGTCATATTTAGGAACTAAGACCTCTTATTCTTGATCCCCAATTATTTTTCTTTGCCTGGCCATTGAAAAGAACATATATTCCAACTTACGAGAAAAAGGCAAAGGACATATTTTGGAATCAATAATAAAGTGATAAATTACATTACCTTCTGAATAATTCAAAATGTTTCTTGATGTAATAAAAATGATCACTTTCTTTTCAACTTCTCATCTATTTGAATTCATTGTTGACTATATGCAGTATAAGGAGCTCAGGTAGCACTGTAGGATAAGCACTGGACTGCTACTTGAAAGATCAGCAGTTCAAACCCACCAACGGCTCCCTGGGAGAAAGATGAGATTTCCTGCTCCTGTAAAGATTTATAGCCTTGGAAACTCTATACACAACTGCTATGAGATGGAATCAAATAGACGGCAGTGGGTGTTTTTGGATTTATATACAGTATGCAGGAGTCTGGTATAGTGCTGTAGGATAAGCACTGGACCGCAAGGTTGGTTTTAACCACAGGGTTGGCAGTTTAAACTCACCAGTCGCTTATAGGAAACCCTATAAGGGATCGCTATTAGTTAGAACTTACTCAACCACAATTAACAAAAACAAAAAAGTATGCAGAAGACCTGAGCTTGATTTCCAGTCAGTATACATCAAGTCCAGCCACCACCAGTCTGCTAGGGGAGGTTTCCATGCTGCTATGATGATGAATGGATTTTAGTAGCACTTCTAGACTAAGAGAGACTACTTCAAAAAACAATCAGTGAAAACATCATGGAGCACAATGATCTGATCCCATTGTGCAAAGGGTCACCAAGAGTTAATGAAAGCTTATATATGTAGTGTCAAGAATTTTAGATTTTTAATCCTTAGATTTTAGATATGAAGTAGTTTAAAAGAATACTTCTTACCTTCATATTTGACCCAGCAGAAAAGATAAACAGACTAAACAATTTATTGTTGCTGTTGTTAAGTGTCATTGAGTTGGTTCCCAACTGATAGTGACCTTGTATAGGGTTTTCAAGAAGTGGCTGGTGAGTTTGAACGACTGACCTTGTGGAAACATGGTTTTACTTATTTTGAATTCTTGATTTAGGGAAAACATAGTTTAATTCTTTTTTTTTTTAATTAAATGCATAAACCACTTCTTCAATACTCTGTTGAGGGTATACTATGTGAATAAATAGTGGCGGTGGTTATGTGCCATGGAGTCATCCTGATGTGCTGTGGAGTTGGTTCCAACTCATAGTGACTCTGTACAGGGTTTTCGAGGCTGTAAATCTTTACAGGAGCAGAAAGCCTCATCTTTCTCTTGCAGAAGAGCTGGTAGTTTCGAACTACTTACCTTGAGGATCACAGCCTGATTCATAACCACCACGTTATCAGAGCTCCTGTGAATAAGTTTGTTGCTGTTGTTGTTAAGTGCCACCAAGTCAATTCCGACCCATAGAGACCCTGTATAGGGTTTCCAAGGAGACGCTGGTGAGCTTGAACCGCCAACCTTGTAGTTCAAACGGTTTTGCAAACTGGTGCATTAACCCACAGCGCCACATCAGGACTCATGTGAATAAGTAGTAGACACTAAAATAGAGAAGTTGATCAGGTACCAAAGACATGTTTCAGAAATCAATGGCAGGAAGTGCTGGAAGCCAGATAGGTTAGCTGTTAAGAAACCACAATTATCCTTTTACTGATTAATTGGGTAAATCTCAGTTTCTCTGTATCTAAATTTAAAAAGGGACACAAATATATATGTACCCATGTTCACCACAGCAAAAAAGATGGAAAAAACTAAAATGCCCATCAATGGAAGAATGGAGAAACAAACTGGTACAAAAACACAATGTAATACAATCTAACATTAAATAATAGTGACAAATCTACAAAATATCTCACAATATGGATGCACCTGGTGGACATTAAGCTGAATGTACTCAATCACAAAAGGATAAATATCGCATGAGACCAATGTAGTAAAATGTCAAGAAAAAGTTTCCACGCTAAAATAAACATCCTTTGATGGTAATCAGTGAAAGACAGGGGTCTAGAGGAAAGAGAGGGTAAGTTACTGACTAGAGGATAGACATGTGCTAACTTTGGTGCAGGTGAAGGTAATATACAATAAGAGAGAGATCAGCAAAAAATTATGCTGGCAGGAGAAGAACAGGAAGCAAGAACTAAAGGTAACAGAAGTAAATACTGCGTAAACACAATCCTGTAACAGTGGTGATCGATGACTATATGTCTGCTGCTCATCTGTCAGTGTTTCTCTGTTATTCATAAGATTTTCAGTAACTACATATTTGGAAGTATTTCGACATATTGCATTAGGCAATTCTGCTGCACAAGACCTTTTTAAAGTTTTAAAGAGCAAAGATGTCAGCTTGAGGACTGAGGTGAGCCTGACCCAAGCCATGGTATTTTCAATAACCTCATATGGATGCGTAAGCTGGACAGTGAATAAGGAAGATCATAGAAGAATTGATGCCTTTGAGTTGTGGTGTTGGAGGAGAATACTAAAAGTGCCATGGACTGCCAAAAGAACCAATAGATCTATTTTGGAAGAAGTACAGCCAGAATGCTCCTTGGAGGCCAGGATGGCTAAGCTTTGTCTCTCATACTTTGGACATATTGTCAGGAGAGAACAGTCGCTGGAGAAGGATGTCATGCTGGCTAAGACAGAGAGTCAGAGAAAAAGAGGAAGACCCCCAATGAGATGGATCAGCCAGGTGGCATCATTGATGGCATCAAGTGTGGCAGCGGTAGTACACGAGAATCAAAACATGACATTGAGCATATCTTAACTGAATTTAAAGATCATTTCAAGAACAGATTTGATGCATTAAACACTAATGACAGAAAACCAGAAAAGTTGTGGGATGACATCAGAAACATTATACAGGAAGAAAGCAAAAGGTCATTAAGAACACAAGAAAGCAAAAAAAGACCAAAATGGATATCAGAAGAGACTCTGAAACGTGCTCTCCAGTCTAGAAATGCTAAAGCAAATGGAAGAAATGAGGAAATAAAAGAGCTGAGTAGAATATTTCAAAGGTCAGCTCAAGAAGACAAAGTCAAATATTACAACAAAATGTGTAAAGATCTGGAATTAGAAAAACCAAAAGGGAAAAACACTTTTAGCATTTCTCAAGATGAGGGAACTAAATACAAAATTCAAGCCTCAATTTCAATGTTGAAGGATTCTATGGGCAAAAAATATAGAACGATGCAGAAAATATCAAAAGAAGATGGAAGAAATATACGGAGTCATTGCACCAAAAGAAATGGTCAATGTTCAACCATTTCAAGAAGTAGCATTTGATCAAGAACCAATGATACTGAAGGAAGAAGTACAAGGTGCGCTAAAGGCATTGACAAAGAACATGGCTCAGGGAACTGATGGAATATAAACTGAAATCTTTCAACAAACTGATGTGGGTTGCACTGGAGGCACTCACTCATCTATGCCAAGAAATTTGGAAGGCAGCTACCTGACCAACTGATTAGAAGAGATCCATATTTGTGCCCATTCCAAAGACAGGTGACCTAATGGAATGCTGAAATCAAAGGACAATATCATTAATATCACACACAAGTAAACTTTCACTCAAGGTAATTAAAAAACAGCTGCAACATTACATTGACAGTGAACTTCCAGAGCTTCAAGCGGATACAGACAAAGATGTGGAATAAGGGATATCACTGCTGACGTCAGATGGATCTTGGATAAAAGCAGAGAATACCAGAAAGATGTCTACCTGTGCTTTATTGACTATGCAAGCCTTTAATACTCTATGGATCATTTAGTACCATGGATCACATTGCAGAGTATGAGTATTCTGGAACACTTCATTATTCTCATGAGGACCCTGTACATAGACCAAAGGGCAGTTTTTCTAACAGAACAATGGAACACTGAAGGGTTTATTATTAGGAAAGTTGTGCACCAAGGTTATATTGTTTACCCATACTTATTGAAGCTGTATGCTGAGCAAATAATTTGAGAAGCTGCATTGTTTGAAGAAAAACATGGCATCAGGAAAACAGTCTTCAAGGAAGACTCATTAACAACTTGAAATAAGTAGATATATGATCTTGCTTGCTGGAAGCAAAGAGGACTAAAAATTCTTACTGATGAAGATCAAATACCAGCCTTTGGAATGGGTTGCACCTCAATGTAAAGGGGAAAAAAAATCCTCACCACGGGACCAATAAATAACATCCATATAAATGGAGAAAAGTTTGAAGTTATCGAAGACTCCATTTTGCTCAGAGTTCCATCAACATTCATGGAAGCAGCTGCCAAGAAGTCAAATTATGTATTGCACTAGCAAATCTGCTGCACAAGACCTCTTTAAAGTATTCAAGAGCAAAGATGTCCATTTGAGGGTTAAGATTCACCTGACTGAAGCTATGGTATTTTCAATAACCTTATAAGTATGTGAAAGTTGGACAATGAATAAAGAAGACGGTAGAAGAATTGATGCATTTGAGTTATGGTGTTGGAGTAAAATACCATAGACTGTCAAAAGAACAAACTAATCTGTGTTGGAATAAGTACAGAGTGCTCCTTAGAAGCCAGGATGGCTAGACATTGTCTTCATACTTCAGACATATTGTCAGGAGTTATCAGTCCCTGGAGAAGGACTTCATGCTTGGTAAAGAGGAAGTTCAGCGTAAAAGAGGAAGACCCCTTATGAAATGGATTGGCACAGTGGTAGCAGCAACAGGCTCAAGTGTAGCAACGATTGTGAGGTTGGTGCAGAACCAGGCGGTGTTTTGTTCTGTTGTGCATAAAGTTGCTATGAGTCTGTACAGACTTGACAGTACCGAACAAAGACTAGATACATGGATAGATTCTGAGGCTGAGTGGATGTGGGAGGAAGAGCAAAAGTATATCTATGAATATATGAAAGTTTGACAGAGAATATTTGTACATGAGTATTTACCTTTGTTGCAAATAATATCCGTGAATTTGGTGGAACATATACAGAGCAAAGTTATGAAAATATTTCTTAGATACAACTAAACATCTAGAGGCTTCGGGCCTGGGGACTCTGGACTGTAGTCATGGGGGAGACTAAGGATAATTGGCATAACATAATGGAAACAATTAATTCAATGGACTAATGGACCATGTAAACATCGGTGTCCACAATTCTAAGTCCAGAAGAACTAGACTATGTCCAGTTACCACTACCAACTGCTCTGAAGCAATCATAATAGAAGGATAGAGTAGGAGGAAAATGTGAAACAAAGCTCACAATCATAAAACAGATCTGCTTACTGGTTGGCTAGAGATTGGTGTAACTCGTGAGATTATGGCCCTTAGTCACTCTTCAGGTCTGGAAATGGACTCATCCCCATAGTTCAATTTCAGTCAAAGAATAGACAAGTCAGTAGGGGGAACAGTAACACTGCGGATATACATATATCTTAGACTAATCAACCATTTGAAATCAAACGGGCAGCAAGGGCAAAATTCAGAAGGGTTAGGAATGAAGGAGAAATGAAAACAGGAAACAAAGAGAGGACGTGGAATAAGAGATGTTTCACTGTGGGGTTGCAGTCAATGAAATGAAACAAAATGTGTTTGAATTATCGAATAGAAAATTGGTCTGCTCTATAAACCTTCACCCAATTTATAGTTTAACAAAATGGAAGTCACTCATTACTTTCTACTAGTTCTGTGAATAAATTGAAAAATTAGAAATAACTGGGAATAAGTGAAATGAGGAAAATATAGCAGCTAGAAGTTCTAGAAATTGTGTACTTTTGTTGCTACCTGCATATTTTCATAAGCAGAATATCAAGGAAACCCTAACTTCCTGAGAGGGTTTGCTTTTTCTTTTTACATTTGAATAAACATGTCTTTTTTGGATACTTTTGATTATTATAAGAATCACTTGCACTCTTTTACATGTTACCACAGACATTTTGCAAACTTGTCTTATTAATCCTTACACTAAACTCCTATTAAAAGAGGTTGGGGAGGAAGGTGGTAAAGATAGCTGTCAAATTAGCCTCCGGCAATCACCTCAGTCTTTGATGTTGCTTCCTAAGATTCCATGATACTCTTGGCAACCCACAATGCTCACCCCCCTCCCCCAGCTAATTTAAGTGTGTACTTCAAGTGGATAATCATCCAACAATTCCTGGATGTATTAGAGAAGCTGATGTTGTTGTCTTCCTCAGCCAAGCTTTCAGGAGCACCCACAGGGCATTAAGGCAGGAGGGAGTTCTTCTGAGTTTACTTCCAAACATGGCTGTATACTTGTATTTACTAGAATAAGAGGAACCACAACTAATGATTTTATGGGACAATATTAAGTGCTAGGCCTTGTGCTGGACGGAAAATAAGGAAGACCATAGAAGAATTGATGCTTTTGAGTTATGGTGTTGGAGGAGACTATTGAAAGTGCCATGCATGGGATGCCAAAAGAACCAATAGATCCATTTTGGAAGAAGTGCATCTCATACTTAGGACATATTGTCAGGAGGGACCAGTCAGTCACTGGAGAAGGATATCATGTTTGGTAAGGTGGAGGGCCAGAAAAAAGGAGGAAGACCCCCAATGAGATGGACTGGCCAAGTGGCAGCATCGATGGACTGAAGCATGGCAACAGTAGTAAGGTTGTCCCAGGATCAGGCAGTGTTTCGTTCTGCTGTGCATAAGGTCACTATGAGTCAGTACTGACTTGATGTCACCTAACAACAACAACAGGCCTTGTGCTCACTGTGTTATTGGCATTCCTTTATGATTAGTGTTTATAAATGCTCATAATCACATCTGAAGTTGTCTCCCATATCCAAGTTGGGTAAATTGAATCTCCGAGAGATAAGGAACTCCTCCTCCACTCAGGTTTGGAAGAAGGAAGGGTTCTCCAGCAGGAACACATACATTTCACATGGGGCTTCTCTGGGACATGCAGCAGGAACTGCACTTGAGTCCTGCTCATTGGGCTTACACCAGAGTCCTAAACAAAGCCATAGTAGAACACAGCTGCAAAAATTAATATAGTGTCATTTGAAATCCAGGAGTCCTGGTGTGGTGCTGTGGGTTAATGCGCTGGACTACAAAGTCAGTTTTAAAAGCAAGGTCGGCAGTTCAAGTTCACTGGCCACTCCTAAGAAACCCTATACAGGGTCACTATGGGTCTGAACCGACTTGATGGCATATAACCACAGCATTTGACATCCATATCCAAGGGAGTATGAGAAAACTCTTATGCCCATGAAATTTGCTACATGTCCCTGTGGCCCCTTCCACAAGATATTTGAAACCATTGCCTGTCTTCTCTCTGCTTTGAGAAATGAAGCTGGAGCCTGTTGCTGGCACAGGGAGAACTGCAGAAAGTGTTCCTTCAATTATGTGTTATATAAATGAAGAGAGAGTAGCTCCTCACTTCTTGATTCTGCAAACTGAAAGGAAGCAGCCTGTGATAGTTAGGTTTTGTGTCGACTTGACTGGATCAGGAATCTAAGTGATTTGGCAGTTGAGATGTAGCTAGCCCACAGCATGTGATAAACCAATAAGAGGATTAAGGGTAGGATGCTGTTGTTAAGTGCTATTGAGTTGGTTCTGACTCATAGTGACCCTCTATAGGGTTCCTGAAAAGTGGCTGGTAGGTTTGAATTGCCAACCTTGTGCTTAGCAGTCCAGTGTTTATCCTACAGCATTACACCAGGACTCCCCAAGGGTGGGATGGTGGTGGTAGTGGTGGTGGTGTGTCATGGAGTTGGCGCTGACTCATAGTGACCCTGTATAGGGAGGGATTCCAAGGTTGCAAATCTTTATGGGAGTAGAAAGCCTCATCTTTCTCCTGCAGAACGACTGGTAGTTTTGAACTGCTAGCCTTTAGGTTAGCAGCCCAACTCATAACTTTCTTCTGAGGAGGCTCTGGGTGGATTCCAATTGCCAATCAACCTGTTAGCAATTGAGTACCTAACTATATATGCTACCAGAGCTCCTTAAGGGTGGGATACACTGCTCTTGCTCTTAATCTCCCCACCACCCTAATCTGATCTAAAGGAGATTCTCAAGGGGTGTGCCATCCAGCACCTTTTATTTTGCAAGAGATAAAAGAAGAGAGACTTGAGGAGAGAAGTAAGGATGCTTTATCACCAAGATAAAAGAACTAGCAGTGCAGTGCCTCCTTTGGACCCAGGGTCCCTGAACTGTGAAGCTCCTAGATCCAGGGGAAAATTGATGCCAAGATGTGTGGAGTTTTCTAAGGACTACCTGGTGTACAGATGCCGAAAGGAGACAAGGACCTGGCTCCAGAGCCAGTGTCATGAGTTCAAACCTAGCCTCTTAAACTGTGAGAGAGAACTGTCTGGTTGTTAAAGCCATCCACTTGTGGTATTTCTGTTATAAAAGCACTGCTATTGTTCCTGTGTCAAACATGACCTCTGAGTACCAACTATAAACTCTCATCTTTTTAAATTACCACTGATATAATGATATCTTGATTGAAAAAAAAAAAAAAGTCTCTGCAACTCTGCTCACTGAAAGGTAGGCTTATGTATGAGACCTGGAATGGGCAGATCACTTATACCTTTAGTCAAACTGGGGTGGATGATTTTACTATGAAGACATTCTCTACCATGATTAATTCAGCAAAATTTTATCCCGTGTGATATGCCAGCTTTGACTCAACAAACTCATGTGTGTCAGAGTAGAATTACACTCCATGGGATTATCAATAATTTGTCTTTTTTGGAAGTAGATCACCAGGCCTTTCTTCTGAGGAGGCGCTGGGTGGGTTCCAACTGCCAACCAAGCTATTAGTAATTGAGTACTTAATGTTATCCAGGGATTCTGTGATATACATGCTGTTAAAGTGCTGTCAAGTTAAATCTGACTCATAGCAGCCCTGTACAGGGTTTCCAAGGATCAGCTGGTGGGTTTAAACTGCTGACCTTGTAGTTCTCAGTCTTATGTTGAACCTACAGCGCTACACCAGGAGTCCGTAATATACACAGAGTGGTATACTTTTCAAGACAGAAAAGCATATAGTGACTGTTTTGCATGATGCCTTTATTTCAGATACAGACACTGAATCCCAGTGGAATTAAGTGTCATGCACTCAGTCATTCAGTTGGTGAGCAGTTGTTGTTGTTAGGTGCCACCAAGTCGGTACTGACTCATAGCACAACAGAACGAAACACTGCCTGATCCTGGGCCAACCTCACAATTGTTGCCATGCTTGAGCCACTTTGCCAATCCATCTTGCTGGGGGTTTTCCTCTTTTTCTCTGACCCTCCACCTTACTAAACATGATATCCTTCTCCAGTGACTGGTCCCTCCTGAAAATATGTCTGAAGTAGGCTCAAGATTTAAATCCTTTGCCCCATTCTCCTGCCATTTTCTATTCTCTTGCTTTCTCACTTTATTGCTAAGTAGATTTTACTATGAAATATATCACATATAAATGAGGATATGCAATGCCTATGTGTAGTCCGAAGAGGAATAATAAAATACCCTTTAACTTAAGAAATCGAACATTACCAATATCTAGAAGTCCCTTCCTCCCACACCCCATCCCCATAGGCAATCACTTTCCTAAATTTCATGCTAACCATTCTTTTTTTTTCTCTAAAGCAAGTTACCTCTCTTGATTTGCAATATTTCTTTTATTATGAGAGCCAAATGCACAGATGTTCCCTGAAGCACAATGGATATTTTATAGTTCAATATAAGATCAGAATTTTAAAGCCATAAAAGCAGCCAATTAAATTTCCAGATCAATCTTGCACTTGCACCCCTTAGTCTGAGATGATACTATCACTTCTGACCCTTAAACACTTGCTTTTTGGCATTTCCATATACTCTGATAATGTTAATTTATAATAATAAGTTCTTTTGTGGCATTCTTTGTTTTTCTAAACTCATTGCACTATCTCTTGTCCTATGCATTTTAATATACTATTATTTCAAAATCAGAAGAGAAACATACAAAACCAGACATACTCCCTTTCCAAGCACTAATACTACATACAGGGGCAAACACAAACATTTTTACTCAAGCATTGCCAGTTTTAATTTCTATTCCCTGATGAAGACAAAAATCTGATTGGTACCATGGCAACATATTGCCTAGAGCATGGAATAGGTATTAGTTGCACACAATCTTGCTCACAAATTCTCTTTATAAGTGTTAGGAGAGGTGTGATCTTCTCCTAGAACTCACTAAATTCAAAAAAGGCTGAAGAAAATCTAATCAGTGTTTTCAGAAATGCCTTTCTGGTATCTTATAATAGCAGATTACTGTTTCTTTTTTTTCTTTTTACTTTTTTTCCTGTATCAAATAAGGCTCAGGCACAAAAAGTATATGTCCTCACTAGTGTTAAATAAGTGAAGAATTAAGGCAACATCAGGGAGACTCATGGACAAACAATTCATGTGACTTGATTTGTTTTTGACTTTTGATATTTTAGGTTGTTGAGTTTTCACCCTTTTTCCCTACCTCTTCCCCTCCTTCCACCTTCTTTTTTACTGTTTTGTCTTCTTTGAGGAAAAAAAAAGTGATGTATGACTAAATGCACTCTTGGAATAATGACTGATATTGTTGTTGTTGTTGTCAGGTGCCATCAAGTCGGAACCGACTCATAGCGACC
>NW_006408694.1:766507-815141 GCF_000296735.1 Chrysochloris asiatica
TCCTGTATCTGGCAATGTTTCTCTGCTATTCATAGAGTTTTCAGTAACTAGCGATTCAGAAGTAATTTGTCACTCTTTCTTCCTAGTCTGTCTTTGTTTGAAAGCTCATCTGAAACCTGTCCACCATGGGTGGCCCTGCTTGTTATTTAAAATACTGGTGGCATAGCCCTCAGAATCACAGCAATTCAAACCACCACAGCATGACAGACAGACGAGTGGCAGTTGCCTGGCTGCTGTTAAATAGGAATCTCCTTGTGTTAGGGCCCTTAAGTCTGGCTCAAAGGTTGGATTTCTGTCCTAGGATGTCAATCTAGAGGCAGAAGCGCAGCAGGTGCGACAGGGTTGGAGTGAGAGCTTTGGGCTGGGCTTGTGGGTCTCTAAGTTGGTCGACCCTGCCTCTAAGCCAAGATCCAAAGGTTAGGCTAGGAAGGCGCTCGACCCCGCCTCTAAGTCAAGATCCAATGGTTAGGCTAGGAAGGCGCTCTCGCATCTGGGGTAAGTAGGACAGCCTGGCTGGCCCCTGCAGTCTCTTCCTGCAAGGCAGCGTCTCCCCAACGTCTCCAGACACCTCTCACCCTGCCTCTCCGTGGTCTGGGTTTCATTTAACACCTCCACCAGGTCTGCGCAGTTGTCATACATCGTTTAGCTGCTGCCCTCCATGATAGAAGCTCTAGCGCATTTATTTATGTACTTATTCATAAGGTAGAAATATGGAATGAGGGCTAGGGTTAGGACTATGGCTAGGTCTAGGTTATACCTAGGACTTCATTTAGTGTTAGGGTTATAGCTAGGACTAAGGTTAGTATTGAAGGAACTCTGGTAGTATAGTGGTTATGAGTTGGGCTGCTAACCTCACGGTAAGCAGTTCGAAACTACCAGTGGCTCTGCAGGAGAAAGATGAGGCTTTCTGCTCCTGTATAGATTTATAGCTTCAGAAACTCTATGCAGGTTCACTATGAGTTGGAACTGACTCCACAGTACACCACCACCACCAGGGTTAGTATGTAGGGGGTAAGGGTTGGGCTAGGTCTAGGAGTAAGCTTGGTCTAGCTTTTAGAGTTACAGTCAGATTTACTTTTATGTTTTTATTTTTTTCTTGAAACCTATTTGACTTCCTTCTCATTTAGAAGTTCTGTAATTAAATACACTATTCTCTCTATAGTCGTTTTTGTAACTGTATCTCTGATTCTGTTATTTTTAGTCTTATAGGTCTGTTTTTCTTTGAATATTTCCATATGGTAGTTGAGGCTAGGTGATATTGTCAAGTATGTTAGTCTCAGGTTGTTATGTGTCTCTGTCCAAATAACTTCCTTTAGTATTTTTTGTAAGGCTGGCTTAGTTTTTACAAATTCTTTCAATTTCTGTTTTATCTGAAAATGAACCAATTTTATTACTATCTAATGGGCAATTTTTCTGGATGTAGGATTCTTGGCTGGTAATTCTTTTCTTTCAGAGTTTTATATATGCCATTTATTGTCTTCTTGCATTCATGTTTCTGCTGAAAAGCAAAGCTCATTAGTCTTATTAGTTAGCCTTTGCAAGTAACTTTTCATTTTTCCTGAGCTACTTTCAGGATTTTTTCCTTGTGTTTGATTTAGAAATGTTTGATCATAGTATGTCTAACTGTTTTCCTTTTGGGGACTATCTTGTTCAAAGTTTGTTTAATTTCTTGAGTGTCTCTATCTTCTCATCTTCCATTAAGTTAAATAAGTTTTCTTCCAACAACTCTTGAACAACAGTCTCTATAGGTCTTTGATGCCTCTTCCTGTTCTGGAATTCCAATTATACATAAGGCAGTCTTCTTGATAGTGTCTCACATAAATCTTAGACTTTCTTCATATTTTTTGTTCATTTGCCTGATTGTTCTTTCTAGCAGATGAATCTTGAGATACTTTTCTTTAAGCTCAGTAATTTGGTCTTCCATTGTTGCAATTCTGCTTCTTTGCCCTGTTAGTGTATTATCTATTTCTAAAGTCTTAATGTTAATCTTCTGGCTTTTAAAAAAAATGTTTTTGTAGGATTCCCATTTTTTCATTTATTGTGTTAGTTTATTTCCTGAATTCTTCTAAAGTTTTGTCCATGTTTTCCTTGATCATTCTTTCAAGCCATTATCAGCATTTTATTAAATTCCTTGTCAGGTAGTTTCAATACAATTTCTTGTGTTATTATATTTTCTGCCTCTGTACTTTGGTCACTTGTTTGAGGTACTGTCTTATTCAAGGTGGAATCTGTTATGTTCTTTTTGTGCCCACCGTGCTCTGGGTGTGTTCATCAGAGCATCCCTGACAATCATTGCATGCACTTGGCCATATGCTACTCACCATTACTAGTTTCTAAAGTCTTCAGAGGTCAATAGTCTTAGCCATTTTCATTTCTCTAGTGTCTAAATCAGTTCCTGACATGGTAGAGGTATAATATCAGTGTTTATGATTTAATGAATGTAAGAATGCAGACTTCTTTCAGGTTCTAATGAAGAAAAAAAGAGCAATTTTCAGGATCCTTGAGCTTCAGGATCACAGTTCTAATTCCAGAATGTGGAGGTCTTCCATGATAAGACCCCACCTGCCTTCCTTCTCACTTAGTACTGTGGTTGACAGTGCTAAGCCAGAGCCAGGCACCCCCCAGAAGTATTCCTACACTTCTCTGATTCTTTGACATTTCGTCCATATGGCTCATCAGTTCTCCCTCACATGCATTTATACATTAAAAATCATTTCATCTATTTTTAAAGGTCTGACATTCCCTCTTTCATGAAACTCCTTGTCATCCTTAAATTTTAAATAACGCAGTTCTTCTGTGTTCACAAAACATTTAAAAATAAAATTTAAAAGATTGTTGCAACCTCACTTTTCTATGTTGATGTTTTAAATCTTTGACATATGTCTTTCATTCATTAATCCAATCATTCATTTCAAGAGACTTTGTTAAAAATGTTTGTTTCCTATTTATACTATGGAGTCATGGTGTGGCATTGCAGGATGAGCACTGGAGGGCTAACCACAGGGTCAACAGTTCAAACCTATCAGCCACTCCTCCAAAACCCTATACAGACTTGATGGCACTCAACAACATTTACATTATAAATGATGTGTCTTATTTTGAATTTCAACTCCATTTTAGTTAACAAAAATTTGGAAGTATGTGCTTTTATTGGAGTCCTGGTATGGCCCTATGGGTAATGTGCTGGATTGCAAAGTCACTTTGAACTGTAAGGTCAGCAGTTCAAGCTCACTAGCTGTTCCTCGGAAACCCTATACAGGGTTGCTATGGATCAGAACCGACTCAAAGGTACTTAACAACAACATACAATGGAAATTCCCCATTTTCCACCTTCCATTTGAGAATGCTTCATACTCGATGCTGCTGCTATTGTTGTGAGTTGCTGTTGAGGCATTTATAATGGAGTGAAATGCTGCTTGGTCTTGTGCCATTCCCATGATTGGTTGTAGACTGAGTAGAAGAACCTTCTGATCCATGGGCTTTTCCTTGGCTGATTTTCAGAAGTAGATCCCCAGATCTTGTTTCCTCATCTGTCTTATTCAGGATTATAACAGCAGACAAGCCTCCACTGACACAGATGGTGACAGTACACAAAGTGCATTGGCCAGGAATCAAATCCAAGTCTCCTGCATGCAAAGAAAGAATTCTACCACTGAGCCACAGATGCTCCCCTGTCCCATCCTGTCCCCTCGCCCCCATACCCTTAGAAGTGTCTAAGTTCTGGACTGATATTACTAGAAATGCTTTTAGAAGTTTTGGCATTTGGGAGTTCTAGAGTCTATTTCCTCTCATGGCCTTCCAGACTTTCTGAGTAATAAGTTCTGAAAGTTGAGAGTCACAATAAAAGTGCTGACAAAACCTCAGCAGGCCTTAAGTTTCTGCAATCAGCAGCGCATTGTGAGCTTTAAGGGTGAATTGCTATGATATTTACTAACAAACATTTACATACCAATTGAAGCAGTCACTTCTCTTTTTTCCCTTGCTTCCATCTGGCTCTGGCAGTATGCAAGGCTTGCTCACTCGGTTTCTCTCTCTCTCTCTCTCTCTATATATATATAGATAGATCTATATATCTTTATCATCGTTCTGATGTGCTGTGGAGTTGGTTCCAACTCATAGCGACCCTGCACAAGGTTTCCAAGCCCGTAAATCTTTACGGGAGTAGAAAGCCTCATTTTTCTCCCGCAGAATAGCTGGTAGTTTCCAATTGCTAATCTTAAGGTTCGCAGCTCAATTCATAACCACTATGCTACCAGAGCTCTCTCTCTATATATATTTTTTGCATGCATATACTCTGCTATATCTGAAGAAAAAAAGACAGCCTTTTTTGAATCATTCAACAGAGAGTAAATGATCCCAGTACTTTATTTCTGCTGAGTCATCAAAAAATACTAATGTGTCTGAGATATGCTTTAAAATTCAGCCTCACTCCAATATACACCCAAATGGAAACTGTAACTCTGTACTGGACAGTACACTTTCTGAACATGTTTTATAGTGAACACTACTTAAGTGGTTGTGGGAGCCTCTCACCTGCTCCCACCCAATCAGAACTGGTAAGGAATTTCTGGTTATGGGGCTTTTGGTGACTTCCTAGAATGAAAGCTGTTTGGGAAAACACTGTAGTAAGTCGTTTTCAAAATAGTTTATGGAATTGACCTCCCTGATTTTTCTTTTTGATCCTTCTCAGCAAATATCTTCATTATCATTCACAGTTGCTGTTGTTGGTGTTAAGTGCTGTCAAGTGGTTCTGACCCACAGTGATCCTTTAGAGGATTTCTGAGGAGCAGCTGATGAACTTGAACCACCAACCTTGTGGTTCAAACTGACTTTGCAGTCCAACACATTAACCCATAGTGCCACACCAGGACTCCATCATTCATGGTAGTTATCTTTATATTTAGAAACAATAATTATGGTATGTGCTTACATCTCAAGGAGGGGTAAGGTAGAGAAAGAGAGACAGAGAGGGAGAGAAGGGGGTGGAAAGTGAATATACTAAAAATACCAAGATTTGTGTTTGAGTATTGGAAATCACTAAGTAGAACCTAAAATTTGTTAGATACCTTATTTCATATTAAGTTTAAATTGATTCAAATTCAAAACTATTCACAGCTGGTATGCCATGCCAATTTGATTCCAAGCACTTGAATCAATGATAAATGAATAAAAGTAAATCTCTGTTCTTCTAAGTCAGTGGTAGGGAACGTTTGACCCTAGGGCCAGACAAGGCCCGCAAAATCATTTGGTCTGGCTCTGCCAAGGTAACCACAGGCAGGATTCAAAATTCCATAAGTCTAGGAGTGTTTTTTTCTATAACAACATAAATTTATAATAAGTGAATCATAATAATAAGATACATTTTGAGGGATAAGCAAGGGACATCCATTAGGGGATAGGAAGGGCACATGACAGGACAGACATGTATGCTTCTTCGTTGGCTGCCAGTGGCCCATCCATCTGCCTGTATTTTGGTGACTCAGAAGACAATCAGTTTCAGGCAGGCTGGGAGCGTACACATTGAGAAAGTGTTAGCCCACTGTGGTGAAATGAGAAGATCCAGTGGTGACGAGACAAGATGCAATGAGATAATTTCTTGAGACACTGAAAACGTTGCCTCCAATAATTGACAATGATGTAGACACAGACAGTAATGCCAATACAATCTTTATCCACACATCCAGGATCAACAATCCTCGAAAAAACTGAATTTCAGATGAAGATTAAGGCAATTAGATAGAAAAGACCTCAAGAGTCGATGATATGAACTTTGGATGTGTTCCAAATCCAAAATGCAAGATTAGAACAGCAACTGAAGCAAAATAATCACATCACTGAAGACACACACACTGGATAGTTACTAAAACTTAAGTGGTGTGACATCCTACAAATGGCAACAACAAAGAAGAGTTGAGGCAGAGTGTCGACTTTTCCAAGAGACATGGACTATCTTTTTTATTGAATGGATTATCTTTTTTGTTGAAGTGAAAGGTAAACCTGTGTGCCTAGTCTGTGATGATGTACTAGGAGTAATGAAAAAAGCCAATTTGGAGTGTCAATACAGCTCAAAACTTGCTAGACTCAGTGAATTGGGAGGCCAAATGCATCTGGATAAAATCAGTGCTCTTCAGGGGCCTCCTTGTGACAGAGACAACGTTATTCAGATGACTTATGTAGTGAGTAAGCTAATAGCCAAGAAGCTGAGGAGAGTTTGTGAAAGAGTGCATGGTGGCTGCTGGGGAGTTGTTAGCACCAGATAAAGCAAAATTGTTTCAGAGTGTTAATTTGTCTCAGAGAACATCTCATATTGGATTACTGATTTAGCACAAGATATTGAAAAACCATTGAAGGATTCTGCAGGAGTTTTCCAATTTTTCTGGCAGGAGTTTTCCAATTTTTCCTATAGAGAACTTTATCACTCAACATAGGATTAAAGATTGGGTAGGTTACGCTACAGTAACACTGCCCCAAAATTTAGTGGCTTAAAACAACAAAGGGTTTATTTCTACCTCAGATTATATGTCCATCCTGAGCCAGCAGATGTAATCTGTGCATGACAGCTCAAGAACCCAGGATGATAGGGACTCCTTGATCACTAATGCAGCACAAGCAGATGTTCTAAATTTCATACTGACTACTGAAACTTTTATTGAAAATAATCAGACATAACAAATACTGCCCAACTGTCCATTTTAGTTTGTGGGATAACTGCATAGTTTGACATGCGAGAGGAACTGCTGTCACTAGAAGCCATAGTTGGCACTACAAGAGGTGAACACTTGTCTGAGAGACTTGTTTTATCAATGAAAAAACTTTAACATTTGAAAAGTTAAGTGACCTTCCTACAGATGGAGCTCCAGCCATAGTTGGCTTGCAAGAGGGTTAATTGCATTTTTCAAGAAGTAACTGAATCATCTCAGTCTTGACCAGCTGATTTAATTATATACCACTGTGTCTTACACCAAGAAAGTGTCTCTGCACAGTAGCTGCAGCACAAGAATGTGATGCCAACAGAAGTGTTATGCATTAATTGTGTCAAAGCAGAGAGGTTTTTTTGTTGTTTTTTTTAAAAAGCTTCCAGTTTAGGGAGTTATTGAATGATCTTGATTCTGATCTTGTTTATCACTGTGATGTGCAGTGGCTGAGTAATGGGAACATACTCATGAGGCTTTATGAACTGCAGGATGGCCTCAAGCTCTTCATGGAGATGAAGAGAAAACTTGCCAGGGAACTCAATGATAGCAAGTGGCTGTGTGATCTAGCATTCATGGTGGACATTACCAAGTACCTCTCAGAGCTGAACGTCAAGCTGCAGAGCGCCAAACATCTTATCAGCTGCCTGCCTTCAAATGTGGAATCATTTGACGTTAAATTAGGACTTCTTGAAAGGAATAACACAATGCATTCTCATTATGAAATGACAAAAGTGTCTAGGACACTTGAATATGCTGGTGAATATGGGAAACAAATTGAGGCATTTAATGAATGATTCAAGGACATGAAACAAATGGGATTGGACATCTTTGCTAACTGTTCAAGGTGTCTGATAACCTCCAACATGAAATCATTCAACTGCAAAGCGATGATGAGCTGAAAAGCTAGGTACAATAACCTTCCACTGCTTGAGTTCTATAAACGTTACATAAGCAATGATGAATTTTCCACCTTTAGGAGACATGCATTGAAATATACATCTATATTCAGAACAACTTACTGCTGAAGGCAGTTGTTTTTATGAAATTTCTTTCTGGTTTCTTCTTTGTTTTAATGTTTCCTTGTTCTGCTTGGATCTTTATTTTCATGGTAAGTTGTATAATATTAATTTTCTTTGGAGTTACCCTATAGTCTGTTAAGTTTCCCTGCAGTTAAGACAGTCTATTGTATCCTGCCATCTATTCAACCTCCTCACTACGTGGATCTCTGTTCCCATATTTTTCCCTTCTTTTACATTGTTAATATTTTGATTTTTGGTTGGCCTCACAGGTCCTCTGAATTCATTGCTGTAATTTTGTTCCATTCTGAACTCTGCTATCTATTGACCAAGTTTCAGGTGGTGTTGCCACGTCTGTCAGTCTCTGGTTGTTGTGTGTTCTTGCTGGTTTACATTCCGAAAAACTCCCTTTAGGATGTTTTGAAGTGCTGGACTGGCTTTAACAAAATCTCTTAGCTTCTATTTATCCTGGAATATTTTGATTGCACCATTATATTTGATTGAAAGTTTTGCTGGATAGATGATGCTTAGTTGGCAGTTTTTTTCTTTTAGGATTTTATATATTTCTCCCCATTGCGTTCTTGCTTGCATGATTTCTGCTGAGAAGTCAGAGCTTAATCTGATTTACTTGCCTTTGTAGGTGACACTTCTTTTTTCCCTGGCTGCTTTTAGGATTCTCTCCTTGTCTTTAATTTTGGAGAGCTTGATTATGATATGCGTTGGTGATTTTCTTTTGGGGTCTATCCTTCCTTAGGTTCTTTCAGCTTCTTGGATGCTTCAAGATGTTAGGAAAATTTTCTTCCAGAAGCTCTTCAACTATCTCTTCTTTGGACTTCTATGATTCTTCCTGTTCTGTAATGCCAATAATTCTTAAGTTATTCCTCTTCATGTTATCCAGCATGAGTCTTAGACTTTCTTCAGATTTTTCAATCCTTTTCTCTGCTTGCTTGCCTATCTTATCAGTATTGAGAGATTTGTCTTCCAGCTTGCTGGTTCTGACTTCTAGCTCTTCAATTCTGGTCCTTTACCCTTTCAGTGTATTGTTCATTTCTGATATTTTATTATTTCATCTGGACTTCTTTTGGCAGGTTTTGGATTGTTTCCAATGCCATATCTATCTTGTTTGATTGCTCCTGTAGCACTTTCCTGACTTCTTCCTTATTTTCCTCCACCCCTTTTCAGAGTATTTGAATTTGTTTCCATATTATTCTTCTGAATTATTTCTCAGGAAGATCCAGAGCCTGCTCTTCTACTAGAAAGTCTGTGTCTGCTTCCAGCTCATTTGTCTCAGTTATTTTTTTCTGTTTTTGGACATGCGTTGATATCTTTAATTGTGTTACATACCATTTTCAACAGGTATGTAAGCTTTTAATACTTAAATGGATGTATGTTGCTTTTTGTTAAGCTTGCTGAGTGTCTCCTGGTGGATATGATCTGGAGATGGGCTTCCATTTTCACGTATAATGCCTAGCAGCTGGTTTTGGCTCTTGTCCAGATGGTGGGGTACTACAGAGTATGCTTGTAGCTTGGCTATATGGGCACAGTTGCTGTCTCTTCTTGGGTAAGATAGGGGGAGAAAGCTTCAACCTCTGGGAGAAGAGTGAGGCCAAAAGGACCAAAGACAGAAACAATATAAAAGCAGAGACAGAGACCACCAATCAAAAACAAAAATAAAATTGTGATTGAAACTGTTCACTGGCCTAGAAGGCAGTTCTTTTTAAAACTTAGCATCTCAAAGCATTACCTAAAGACTTAGCATCTCAAAGACTGCACTCCAGACTGATGAACAAAAACCTGGAAAAGTAGTTTTGAGTAGTAACATCATCAATACCAGCTAACATCATATGCCTCACCAAAGAGAAGCAGTTTTAAACCATCACATTAGGGGTGAGTTAATTAAATATTTGACCACATATAGCATGCTTATTTTTAAGTTGATAATTTTGTATGGTCCACAAATGATATTATAAATATGTAAATGTCCCTTGGCAGAAAAAAAATTCCCCACTCCTGTTCTACATATAACCTGTGGTGGTACTATGACTCAGAGACTACTCAATGTAAAATAAAGAAATCAACAATACCATTACTCCCAAAGACACTCATCATTTATTCTGCCAGTACTTTAAAATAGAGTGGAATGATATGACCAACACTCCATGAAAGTTTAGTAATTCTCTCTTTACAAAGTTGTTGCTAATGAGTCTTTGAAACTGAACTCCACATTAATTAATTAATGTATTAATTAAGTCAACTAACCAAATACTATTTTGTTGATTTATGGATAACCCCAAGTACTGAATAATGTGAAAACATTGTATCAAAATAAGAAATACAGGAAAATAGGGCATTGTACTTTGAAAGCATGCATGTAAGAATTTACTATTGACAAAATCTTTCAAGTGTTAGAAATAAGCCTAGTTATGTTCTGTAAATAACATCAACAGTCCCATCCTTGGGTGGCACAAATGACACATGCTTGGTGGCTTGAACCTACCCAGTAGCACTTCAGAAGAAAGGTTTAACAATCTGCTTCTCTAAAGATCACAGCCAAGAAAACTCTGTGGACAGCCAAGAAAACTCTGTGGAGCAGTTCTACTCTGTAACATGCGGGGTTATCATGAGCCAGATTCAGGTCATCAGCAATGGATAGGTTATTTTGTTGTTGTTGTTGTTGTTGTTTATCATCAGCAATGCTGCATAGCCAGACTTTTGGACCAACTCTATGGCTCCCTTTGCCCTCCCTGGTCTTGCTCATGGTGCTATCTCTTCCATATGTTGTTGCTGTTGTTGTTAAGTGCTATCGAGTCAGTTCTGACCCATAGGGACCATGTATAGGGCTTCTGAGGAGCAGCTGGTGAGCTTGAACCGCCAACCTTGCAGTTCAAAACAGCTTGGCACATTAACCCACAGCACCACACCACAGCGTTTCATCATGACAAAATTCTAGGCATGCTTGTTATGCAGTGCAAAGGTCTCTTCTCATGAAAACTTCCCTGATTCTTTCAACATTCCCTGTTATCTTACTTTTTGAAGAGCACTAACAGTGCATTTCTACTTACCATTTATCATGGTCCATAGTGATAACTGCATAATCAAAGGACCTTAAAATGACCACCAACAGGACATTGGTGCTTCTTTTCACATTGGTCTGAATTCTTTGAAAGTAGGGGCTATGCTATTGGCCATTGTATTAGCTCATCACTCCCAGCATTCTTTCTTCCTTTATTTCAACATATACACAACGATTGCCTAATATGTATCTAATGTGGCAGTGCAACACTGCAAGAGGAATGGGTGTGTGAGAATTTCCAAGTTCTAGCATCATACCTGGTCTCATGCTTGTTTATATGTGTTGTTATTGTTAGTTGCCACTGTGGCTCTGACTCACTGCAATCCCAGTAGAATGAGCAGTCACCCATTCCTGCACCATCTTTATGATTATTGGTTTATTTGAGTCCATTACTGTTGCTAGTGTGTCAGTCCAGCTCACTGAAGTTTCCCCTTGCTGTTGTTGACCCTCTACTTTACCAAACATGATGTCCTACTAAACATGGTCCTTCCTGACATGTCTAAAATAAGTAAATCTCACACAAAACTCCATGATCCATAGGGTTTTCATTGGCTAATTTTTGAAAGTAGATGGCCAGGCTTTTTTCCCTAGTCTATCTTAGTCTGGAAACTCCACTAGATCGGTCCACCATAGGTGACCCTGCTGGTGTTTGAAGTACTCATCACACAGCTTTCAACATCATAAGCAATATGCAAGTACAAACTGACACACACATACTGACACATAGTATGACAAACTGATGGCTTTGTAGCATCCACTGACTTTGTCAGTACTTTGAAGTCATGCATTCTTATCCTTTCAGTTTAGCACTAAAGGCTGGTGGATAAATTCAATATATATAGAAACCAGTATAGACCCTGCTATTTCATGATATTTGTATGTTGGTTCCTTATGGCTTTTTTTTGGAAAGAATTTTGTCAGGTGTTTAAGGATCTTATGTCTGTCTGCCTTACAAGTTTGGCTTAAACCAATAATCTCTGATGACCTGCTTCTTCTTAATGAGATGTATTTAATCAAGTTTCTAAAAGTGGAAGTAGATGCAATAAAGTAATGAGGGCTTCCAACTGGTTCATTCTGGTTCAACATCCACCTGAGAATTTGCAGTTCCACCCCAGACATACTCAATTGGAATCCACCATTTAACAAGCCCTCCAGGTGATCCATATGTGTACATAAAACTCTGTCATCTTTACGGAACCGGATTGCCATGCCTTTCTTCCGAGTTGTTCCTGGGCAGGTTCAAACCACCAAGCACATACAATTTGTGTCACCCAGGGATGGGACTGTTGATGTTATTTACAGTACATAACTAGGTTTATTCCTAACACTTGAAAGATTTATCTAATAGTAGTTTCTTACATATAAGCTTTTAAAGTACAACACCCTATTTTGTTGAATTTCTGATTCAGGTAAACATTAAATCAATAAAATAGTAATTGTGGGAATCTATAAAAATCACCTGGGGATTTTGTTCAAATGTTGGTTCTGACTCAATGTATCTATGGTGGTGGTGGCGGTTATGTGCCATGGAGTTGGTTCCGACTCATAGAACCTGTATAGGATTTCCGAGGCTGTAAATCTTTATGGGAGCAGAAAGACTCATCTTTCTCCCGTGGTGCATTCCAACTGCCGACCCTGAGGTTAGTAGCCCAACTTGTAATCCATTATGCTAGGAATACAAATTCTAGCAGAGGGCTGAACTAAAATGAACTGGTTCAAAGCCCTGAAAGTAACAAGGAAAGAAATCAGGATACTTCTTGGAATTAAGTCCTCATATTCAAAAAGGAGCCCTGGTGTGGTGCTGTAAGATAAGCACTGGACTGCTTATCTTACAGGGTTGGCAGTTCTAACCTACCAGCCTCTCCTAGGAAACTCTATAGAGGGTCGCTATCAGTTTGAACCAACTCAATGACAACGGTATAATGGGACAAAGAGACCTGGTGGTGCAGTGGGTTAAGAATTGGACTGTTAGTTGTAGGTTGAGGGTTCAAACCCACCAACCGCTCTGTGGGAGAAAATTGATGTTGTTTGTTCCTGTAAAGATTTACAGCCTCAGAAACTCTAAGGACCATTCTACTCTGTCTTATAGTGCTTCTATGAGTGGGAATCAAGTGATGGCAATTGGTATTCAAATGAAGCACTAGTCTGAGGTTTTTCCCAAATCGCAATACACTTCCTTGCAAGTTCTCAGTCTTTATCACAAGTACTGCCTTCACTGATGTCCTGTGCACTTTTATCAGAAAGTTGAGATGTTATAGAATTTTTCTTAGCAAATAAACTTTAAAATTACCAATGTAAAAATTAAAAACCCTTTAAAACTCTTCTTGTCCTTCAATCTAGCAATTTCATTTTTATGCATTTATTTCTGAGAAATAATTAAAGCTCTCTGCAAAGATTTCGTTTTTAATGTGTTTATCATAGATTTATTTATTACGGAAAATATAGGCCATTTATGATTTCAAAAACATAAATTAATTGCAAAGAAAAGAATAATCCATATGCTAGTACTGTATTATGAGTCATTCAAAGTTACATGTAATTATATATTGTCAAGGAGTCCTGGTGTAGCACTGTGGGCTAATGCGCTGGGTAGCAAAGTCAGTTTGAACCAGTTCAAGCTCACCAGCCGCTCCTCAGAAACCCTATACAGGTTTGCTTTGGGTTGGAACCGACTTGACAGAATTTAACAACAACAATATATTGTCAAGTGTTCATGTTGTAGTGCCCCCAAAAGTTTACAAAATAGAATCACTATTTTACAAACAAAATAAAGGACACGTTTTATTTTAATATAATAAATATAGACTCCTGATGTGGCGCTGAAGGATAAGCACTGGGCTGGTAACCACAAGGTCAGCGGTTCAAACCCAACAGCTGCTCATTGGAAACCCTATCCAGGGTCGGTATGAGTGGAATCGACTTGACAGCACTTAAAAACAGCAACAATATTAAAATATGAACAAAGTCTATAAAAGTAAGAAATATAATACAACCACTATTTCTGAGTGACAGATGATCATTATTTTCTCCTTTGTATATATTTGTGTTTTCTATTTTATATTTAATTACATATTTATTAGAGAATAAAAGGCTAATACTTTGAAAATTCCAAATATGAAAAGTTTAAAAATCCAATCTTCTGGTAAGTCATCAAAGGGTTTTTAAAGAGCAAAGATGTCAGTTTGAGGACTATGGTGTACCTGATCCAAGCCATGGTATTTTTCATAGCCTCAGATGCTATGGAAGATCATAGAAGAATTGATGTATTTGGGTTATAGTGTTGGAAAACTATATTAAAAGTATCATGGACTGCTAGAAGGAGAGCCAGAATGCTTCCTGGAAGCCAGATGGCGAGACTGTGTCTCTCATACTTCAGACATATTATGAGAAGGGACCTGTCCCTAGAAAAGGATATCATGCTTGGTAAAGTGGAAGGTCAGCAAAAAAATGAGGAAGGCCCTCAACAATATGGGTTGGCACAGTGGCAGCTGCATTTTGCTCAAGCTTAACAATGATTTTGAGGATGACCCAGGACTGGGCAGTGTTTCATTCTGTTGTGTATAAGGTCACTAGGAGTTGAAACCTACTCAATTACTCTTAACAACAACAAGAAGCTAACATCATATGCTGGACAGAATATTAAAATATCTTTGAAAACATTGGTGAGTTAACAAGACAGTGAAGAAATATGTAACAAAATATGCAGGTTATAACAGAAATCGAGATAGGTGAGTGCAGGATTCCGGGCCATTTCTCGTCTGAGCTATCTGTCAAGTGTAGAAACGGTGACTCATACAGAAAACCTAGACAGATTTTGGTAACCTCTTAAGTCTATGATGACAGACACTGGCATTCAGAGCCCACCAAGGAGAAGTCCCTACATTTGGGGTGGATCTTAAAAGCTGTAAGAATAAGGGAGATCCAGAAATATACTGACTTTTCAAGAATTTAAAGCCAAGCTTTGAATCATCTCAAGTCCTTGTTACATTAGCCAGCTTCCAAAAGCAACCTTAAATCCTCTCTAAAGAAAAATAAAAATAAAAATCATACCATCCTTTTTATTATCGTCACTTCCCCCACCCCCAGGCAGTGTACATCTCTCAATAAAAAATGTTCACGTTTAGAAGTCGAAAAGTTAACATGATAATAACCAAAGACAGATTCACAGGGTCTCTAGCTATAGGAATGTTTACATATAAACATTAAATAACTATGCTTAATATGATCCATAAATCCAAGACAAGCCTGAGAATTTCAATACAGGACAGAATATTATGGAAATCCTAAACCTAGAAGATAATAAAGGAAATTATTTTCATTAAATTGGAGGCAGTAGAATAATCATTATATAAGACATAAAAAACCCCACTAACCATTAAGGAAAAGATTAATAAAAATAGTTTTATTAAAGTTATTAAGTTCTATTTATAATATGACCTTATTAAGAGAGTGAAGGCAAACCTCAGAGTAGCAGAAGATACTTGTAACATACACAACAAACAAAGGGCGCATATTTAGAATAGGTGAAAAGTTTCATCAAATCAATAAAAATCAGACTATCTAACAGAAAGAAATATGGTCAAGAGATTTGAACAGATGCTTCAAAAGAGAATGTTTTAGTGGTCAACAGGTAAATTAAAAGAGCGTAAGGAGGTCTGGTAGCATAGTGGTTACGAATCGGGCTGTGAACCTTAAGGCCAGCAGTTCGAAACTACCAGTCGCTCCGCGGGAGAAAGATGAGGCATTCTGCTCCTGTAAAGATTTGTAGCCTTGGAAACCCTGTACAGGTCGCTATGGTTCGGAACTGACTCGACAGCACTTAACAACAACAACTACATTTATCATCATAGAGCCAGGAAAGGAGGTTTGCAGAGTTCTTAATAGATTTGGACATAACCTTCATTGCAGTGCAGTGTTCAGGCCCACACATTCCGGTTCGCTCGTTCAGGCTCCCTCGCTCATTCTCTCTAAAGTTCATTCAGGCTCCCCAGAGGCTCACTCACTCTAGCTCTCTTTCTTCACTCACTTCACTACTACCAAGAGAGAGTCTCCTCCCTCTTTATAGTGGGGCTTAAACACAAGAGGCATAAGGAGCTCTGGTAGCATAGTGGTTATGAGTCAGGTTGCCAACCTCAAGGTCAGCAGTTAGAAACTATCAGCGGTTCCGCGGGAGAAAGATGAAGCTTTCTGCTCCTATAAAGTTTTACAGCCTCAGAAACCCTATACAGGGTCACTATGACTCCATGGTACTTAACAACAACATACACAGTAGGCATACTGCCAACATTACATCACTGGTCACATAAGCATACACTGTCATGGTACCCAAGAGAAATGCTGATTCACTAGAGTAGGCCTTCTGGCACAACTGGTCGAGAGAGCCTGACCAACCCCATTTACCCCACAATCCACACGACATAATCTACACGACAGGAATCTTTGGGAAGGGTCCTCGTGTGAAGAGTGAGGAACACCGTATCCACACATCACAACAACAATATAAACTACAGCAATATACTAGGGAGAAGCATGCAATCCCTATTATTACTGCCAAGGCTGTTCACCAGACACTACTCTAGGATGCCTACCATTCAACCGATAAAAAGTCAGACTATTCAACAGAAAGAAATATGCTCAATAGATTCGAACAGATGCTTCAAAAAAGAGAATGTCTGGGTGGCCAATCAGTAAATTAAAAGATGCTCTACATTTATCATTATCAAGGAATGAAAATTAAAGCCATTTTAAGATACTGGCTAAAAATAGCTACAATTAATGCTGGCAATGCCAAAGTTTAAGGGGTATTTGAAGCAATTTCAATGCTTACACACTGCTGGCAGGAGTGTAAACTGGTACAACCACTATGGAAAACACTTTGGCATTATCTACTAATGTTTAGGAGCTCTGGTAGCATAGTGGTTATGAGTCGAGCTGCTAACCTCAAGGTCAGCAGTTTGAAACTATAAGCTGTTCTGCAGGACAAAGATGAGGCTTTCTGTTTTGGTAAAGATTTACAACCTTGTATACATGGTCACTATGAGTTGGAACCAGCTCTACAGCAATAACTACTGCCAGTAATGTTTAAAGCACCTGAACCCTATGACTCAACAATTTCACTTCAAGGTATAAACACAAAAGAAATATGTGCTCAAGTGTACCAAAGACATTTAAAGTATTTCCATAATATCTGTGATCTGGTTTTTGTTGTTGTTAAGTGTCATCTAGTCAGGTATGATTAATAGCAATCTTGTATAGGGTTTCTGAGGAGCAGCTGGTGGGCTTGAACTGCCAACCTTGTGGTTTGCAGCCCAGTGCTGATCCTATAGCGCCATATCAGGAGTCTGGTAGCTGTAACAGTTTTATGTATCAACTTGACTCAACTATGGTTCCCAGATGTTTGGTCAAACACTAGTCTAGTTGTTGTGGAGCAGATTCATGTGCACATAGGTAAACTGGTCAGACTCCTTCCACAATGTAATCTAATTAAATCTTCTGTTAATGGTTTTAAGAACAAAAGGCAGGTCTGCTTCCAAACTATAAACAGACCTTTTGGCAGACTTTCATCTTGCTTTCTTGACCTACTTTGCAGAGCTTGGTACACAAGCCAGAAGGAGTCTCCAAATTGTCATCTACCCTATGGATTTAGGATTTGACCACCCACTCCCCACCAGTCATGTAAGCCTCTTTCTTGAAGTAAATCTCTTATATCTATGTTTCACTGGCTCGGTCTCAATAGAGAATGCTGAATAAGACAGTAGTATTATTCATAATACCTCCAGCCAGATGAAAGTATATGTCCATCAACAATAGTAGAATGAATAGACAGAAGTTTATTCTTAGAATGGATTACAATAGAACTATAAAAATGAATGGATTATAGCTACATTTCATAAGCATAATGCTGAATGAAAGAGAACCAAACGTCACACATAACCACACACACACACAATTTCATTTGTTTGCAGCTCAAAATCTTGCAAAATTAATTTGGGAAAAGTGATGTTACATTATGGGATTATAATCAATGATATGAAGCAAAATGTGTACTACTTATTGAATTGAAAACTGATCTGATCTGTAAACCTTCACCCAACTCACAATAAGTAGTTCTTTTAAAAATAAAAAGAGCAGGTTAGGCACGAAGGCAAGCAAGCACAGATGGAAGACAGATGCCACAGTGTATGAAGAACACCAAAAACCAAGGAACAGAAGCTAAAACACACCAGACCTTCTCCCAGAACCACAGCAGCTATGTGAATATCTACACAGCAGAACATGCTTCAGTCAACAATCTTATCATGTTCAGTGACATCGGTTATGCTGTCGACATTTTATTAACATTTTCACTATTCCTGTCCTAGCTTCATTTCCATTAACTTAGTTTCTCTGCTCCTAAATTTCTCTGAATTGCTAAATATTTGGTTTAGAGTAACTGTTGTCCATTGGGTCTCATATTGACCATTATTTTTTTTTAGGAATTCAGTACTCAAGAGTGGCTCCATAGCATTTTTAACAGAAGCAGTTCATCAGAACTTTTTTCCAGGTACTTCTGGGTGGACCTGAGCCTTCAACCTTTTGGTAAGCAGTTGTGCATGTTAACCATTTGCACCATCCAGGGGCTCACAGTGATAAGATACATAACTTTGAAGGTTCCTCCAATGCACAGTCCAAGACAGACTTCTCATTAACAAAGGTGGGCTGGTCTAGCAATGGCTGTGTGGCCCCTGAGGGAGGAGGCTGAGCTAAATATGCTCTAGGGGCTCTTCCCATTTTACATGATTCCATAGAGAATACAGAATAGTACCTTCTGGAATACAGCCAGATAAATTAGGTGTCTCTAAATAAATATGCTTTGTCAGATTGTTTATAATGCTGCAATATAAACTTTTAGTAAAAAGTAAACTTTTGGGGGGGGGGGGACAAATTTTATACAGAGCTTCACACACCATCATGTACATTATAGAAATTCAATCAATGTGTTAATTAACTAACTAAAATAGCAACTGCAAAGTAGACAGCTCTAAGGGGACTTGGAAGTGTTTCCCACTCACAGACTGGCACTCTCATCTGTGCCTCTTTCCTCTGCAGAAAGATGGGGGAAGGGCAAGGCATAACAGAAACAAGTAGTGGAGGACTTATGCATGAGGGAAGCTTCTTCTCTTTCCGAATCCAAACCAGCTCAGGTAGTTAGAACCTATCTCTATCTGTTTTACCACATAGATGAACAATTTGAAGTCCAATTGGATATGACAACTTCAGTGTTTTTCTTGGTTACTATAGTTAGCTAGGGGCAGTGTTTTCTGTAATGTTGTTGTTAAGTGCCATGGAGTTGGTTCTAACTCATACTGACCCTGTATAGGGTTTCTGAGGAGCAGCTGGAAAGTTTGAACTGCTGACCTTGTGGTCCAAACCGACCTTCAGTGCTTATCGTGTAGCACCATACCAGGACTCCAATATTTGAGGACAACCCCTAACTGCTCACTTCCCATTTTGCCTTAAGGGATGTAAGACAAGAGAGCAGTAATTAGAAATGTCTTCCAACTCCCTTTCCTTTCTGACTTTCACAAAATATTTAAGATAAACTCTTGAGACAGAGGCAACCTGTGCATTTTTTTTTTGAATATGGAAAATGAAAAGAGAGATTGGCGTTTTTTTCCTGCTCATCAAAGCTTTCCTAGGACACACATAGGTATTCATTTGTGACTTTCACTGCACATCAGCTAAATATGCTCTGAGTATAGAATGAATGCTCCTGGGAGGCCAACATGGCCAAATTTCGTCTCTCATACTTCGGACATATTGTCAGGAGGGACCAGTCACTGGAGAAGGATATCATGTTTGGTAAGGTGGAGGGTCAGAGAAAAAGAGGAAGACCCCCAGCGAGATGGATTGGCCAAGTGGCAGCATCAATGGGCTCAAGCGTGGCAACAATAATGAGGTTGGCCCAGGATCGGGCAGTGTTTCATTCTGCTGTGCATAAGGTCGCTATGAGTCGGTACCAACTCGATGGCACCTAACAACAACAACAAACAGAATGAGAGTTTCCAACAAGTAGAGACAGGAGTTTGAAGTGGAGACATTAGGTTAGTAGACTGGCTGGCACCACCCACATGAGAGAAAGCATCAAGATGGTCCATCTACAGGGAAGTGTGTTCCACAACAGAACCCAGTGAGTGTGCACAGACAGGTTGACTGGGGTTTATACACCGCTACAGTCAAGGGTGCATGATACACCAGGGTCCTACACAATAGTCCCTGTGCTGCTCTGAGGAGCATGCCCTTTGGACTCCAGGGGGTCAGATAGCTGGTGGAGGTCTACAGAAAATCATCTGTAAGTAGATCAGTATCTTTTCAGTCAACTGTGGAAGACTTTGTCTATGCGCCCAGAGCTGAGCATTCACAGATTCATCATAGAATTAAAGTGATTTCAGAGACTCTGTAGACCAACTTGCTGGTTGTACAGGTTCTCAGGGCCACCCAAAAGGCCATGTGGGACAACTCAGACATAGACATCTCACCTTCTCCCTCTGCTCACACCACCAGGATAGAATCAACAGTTCTAAGTCCTGATTTGTTTTGGAAGTCTCAAGACTTTTTACATTGGCTGTCCATCATCATTTTGCCATTTCAGGCTCAAGATGGTGGTGGTGGTGGTTATGTGCCGTGGAGTCGGTTCCAACTCATATCAACCCTGTACAGGGTTTCCAAGCCTGTAAATCTTTACAGGTGCAGAAAGCCTCATATTTCTCCCATGGAACAGCTAGTAGTTTTGAACTGCTGACTTTAAGGTTCACAGCCCAATTCATAACCACCACGCTACCAGAGCTCCTGGCATGGTGCTGTGGGCTAATGCGTAAGACTACAAGGTCATTTGAACTGCTAGGTTGGTGGCTCAATCTCACCAACTGCTCCTTGGAAACCCTATACAGGGTCACTATGGATCAGAATCAACTCTACGGCACTTAACAACAACAGGCTCAAGATAGCTGCACTTTTTTGGCCTCTCCCTGCTGCAAATGGCTCTCCCTGTTGACCTCTGTATTTATATTTCCAACCTGTGTTCTCTTGAGTTTCTTTCTGCTTGTCCACTCCCCATCTGTTTAAAGGCCTGAAATTTCTGCTTTATACTGTTTGTTTTTGTTTTTTCATTTCTAACCCAGGCTATTTAATTCAGGTCTTATGGCCACTTAGACTATTCTTTCTGTGTTCACCTGCCATTACATTTTTTACCTGCTATTTCCCTGCTCTAACAATCGTGCTCCACTTGAGACCTCCTAAATCAGAATGTGTGTTTTAGTAAGATACTTGGGTAATATTTATGCACATTGAATCTAAGATGCCCTATGATATGTGTCTAAGTTCTTTGCCAAATATTTCACATGTATTACCTCATTTAATCTTTAAAATCCTATATTATCTCTCAGTAACAGGAAAATTGAAGCTTAGCAAAAGTAAGAAAAGTGCCTGTGGTCACATGCTAAAGTTTATGGTGTTGTGAGGAAAATTAATGAGGGAACAAAAATTAGCCTGGGGATCTGGACTTGGAGGAAGTCAAGCTGAATTCTGAGTAAGAATTTTGGGATGGACTATTCCAGAGAGATAAAACATCGTGTGCAAAGACCCTAGCAGAAAAGAATTAGGAATGTTCCCAGAACAGAGGGAAGGGCAGTATGGATGCAGGATAGGGGCCAGCAGGATAGGACAGTGACATCCTATGACTTGCTCAGGAAGTTAGCCACAGGGAGCACTGGAGGTTTTAACGATGTGAGAAGTGTGAGCAGAGTTATAAAGGACTGTGCAGACACTACAAGAACGGAATGAAGAGGGGCCAGAGTGAGAGCAACAGGTTAGGTGGACATGGTTGAACTAGGATGGGGAGAGTAAATAGAAATGAGGGGAAATTGATAAGTTTGAGGTGCTGTTTGAAAAAAGAACTCATAGGCCTTGGACCACAACTTACTAAACATCTTTAATGCATCAGTGTCTTCTACATGGAGACTGAATAGAAGCATCACCGTCCATCTCTGCTTTCTGCCTTCCTTCCTCCCTCCCCTTCCCCCTTTCCCTCTGTCTCTTCTTCCTTCCTCCCCTCCCTTACTCCTTCCCTCGTTCCTTCCAGGAATACGGGTTTAAGATCAGAGATAGACAATGTGCTAAGAATCACAACTTTTGATTCCTCAATTTAGGATAAACAATCTGATAAAGATCAAGGGCTGTCTTTTCTTTATTTTTCTAAAAACTTTACATAAAATCCTAATACTCTAAAGGTAACCTCATGTTCTTAGCCCATCTTGTCTCTTTTCTATCTCCACTGGATTAAAAATAAAAACTTCTCATTTTATAAATATTTTTAAGAGTCTAATGGACATTCTAAGGAGCTCTGGTAGCGTCGTGGTTACAAATCAGGCTGTTAACCTCAAGGTCAGCAGTTCGAAACTACCAGCGGTTCCGTGGGAGAAAGATGAGGCTTTCTGCTCCCATAAAGATTTACAGTCTCAAAAACCCTCTTCAGGGTCACTATAAGTCGGAACCGACTCCACGGTACTTAACAATAACAACAATAATGGAGATACTAACTAACCTTGAACCACAGAAAGATGGCTTACAACCTACACATTTTTGCTTAGTTTTTCCTCCTCTAGAAACAAAAGGTTGGACGTCTGAATCCACCTAGCAGCTACACACACACACACACACACACACACACACACACAATGGTAATCTGCTTCCATAAAGATTACAGTCAAGCAAACTCTATGGGGCAGTTCTGCTCTGTCACATGGAGTTGCTATGAGTTGGAATGACAGAAGGATTTGCCATATTGTCTTGGAGATAAGCACCAGATTCTTGATTGAGATTTACTATGATGCTACCATTTGATTTCACTTGTATTCTCATTTCTCATTTACAGGTGATTTCAAAATGCACATGCTGCTGTTCTTGTAGTTAAGTGCCATCAAGTCAGTTTTGACCCATAGCAACCCTGTATAGGGTTTCTGAGGAGCGGATGGTAGGTTTGAACCACTGGCCTTGAAATCAAACCAACTTTGCAGTCCAGTGCATTAGCCCACAGTGCCACACCAGGCCCCCTACATGGCATTATAGGGTAATGGGACATTTATAGATTCAAATATGGAGTAGAGGTTTGGGGGTCACCAGTTTTATGTGTGACCTTTACATTTGTGAAGCCTGGGCCCTGGGGAAGTATGTGACTTGCACGAGGTCTCACAATGAGCTGGTGAGGTACCCAGAGTCAGAGTGTCAGAAAGCATCCTGACACTCATGGCTTTGCACCATTAAGCACAGTCATCCATACCATTAAACACAGTCATATCACTGTATGGATTTCTCTTCTGTTTCAGTACAAACACTCCACTTTCTCTTTCTTCCCATTTGCTTTTATTTTTGCCATCTGGGAACCACACCTCCATGCATTTTTTTTTCCTACCATTTCCTCAAACTTCATGGACCAAACTTCGTGGACCCAAGATATTATAGTTGTGAAACCAGTGTTGGGCTAGGAGTCAGTGAATAAATGGGTCACTGCTTATCAGTACAATCTCAACACCCCCCCCCCAATAATACACATGAAAAAATAACCATTAAGCATAAACTCACAATTTTTTGCTATAAAAAGTTATTAAAACATTGTAGAGATTTCCCAGACCAATTAGATTAAGTTTTAAGTTAGAACATGGCTTAAGACATGAAAGCATCTTAAGCCATGTGTATGCATCCAAAAGGAGTCAGAGCAAGGCTCTGCTGAGATTGAAACAAAGCAAGCACATTACGGTATGTTAACTACTGAACACAATTTACTTAGAAACAAGATTGACAGAATATCAGAAAAATTTTCATTTAGAAAATAGTTGCCTATACATCATCCATCCATCCATCTTCCATTATACCTATTCATCTGTTTTTCTAATGCCTTATTCTAGAAATGATTTGAGGCAGCGGGCCCTCGGAAAAAAGCAAGACAGTTTTGTTAAATGGAATAGTCTTACTGATGAAGTTAAAAACAAAAGACCAAAACACAAAATAGTAATCTGACAATAATATTTAGCTTATGAAACTTAAGAGTCTATAAACCATATACTGTTAAATAATGACATCTTCTCTACCCCCATATGATTCTTATATCAAATACCAGGGGGTTTAAAAAGTTCATGGAAAAATTCCATTGTCTTTTTTTTCTTTAATGTTTTATTATGAATTATGTGATCGTTTACTTGGGAGAACATTAGTTTTACATTCATCCTATCAGATATTGTTTCATTGCCATGATTACAATCCCCTCCATGCATTATCAACCAGCCAAAGGGTATACCCTGCGAGCCTGTCCCCCAGTCGTCAGCACACAGCCCCTCTGCTCCATCTCTCCACGTCATCATCTTTGCCTCCATCTCTGGCATTACTGTTTCTCTGAGTAGGGTCCCGCTCTCCACTCTTCTTCCTTGATGGTCCCAGGGACCTCCACTCCTGGTTCATTATCTTTTTTTTTTTTTTAATGTTTTATAGTGAATTATGTGATAGTTTAAATAGGAGAACATTAGCTTTACATTCATCCTATAGTATATCGATTCATTGCCATGGTTACAATCCCCTCCATGCATCATCAACCAACCAAAGGGTATACCCTGCAAGCCTGCCCCCCCGGTCTTCAGCACACAGCCCCTCTCCCTCTCTGGGTCTAAAGTTCCATTATCTTTTAATTCCATTTTCCACAAACTTTTCGAAGCCTCTTGCTATTATGGTAATTCCTACTATTTCCTTTGTGTGTGTGGTTCACATACACATTTATTGCTTTTTATAATTTTTAAAACTTATTATAATAGCCAGAAAGCATTTGTTGACTCTACTACCATATTGACTAACCTTAAAGTCATCAATACACCTTTTTCATACTTAGTGTATAATTTAAAGGCAAAACAGAATTGTCTCTCTAGAGGTTAGCCATGACAAGTAAAGATGAAAGTATGCAACACCCACAAATCCGTGTGTACAACAGCAGACACGTTACAAAGGCAGCTCCAGATCAACCAAGGGCATTACATAGCTCCTTGGATTGTGACAAAAAGAGTCAGTGAATCTTTCCCCCAATACAGAAACCAAATTGCAAGCCCTTACCTTGTAGGGCCTGTAAGCTATGAGTCTGTACGATAATGCAGAGCTGCAGGACCAGCTGGGGAGCACTTTCCAGAAAGGTGGCTAGCAAATGCAGCATACTCACATCTGCATACTCATACACCATTTTCCAGTAAAACCTCCATCTGTCATTCTCCCCACTTTGTCGGCTTCGAATACCTAAGTATATTGTATGGAAATATCTAGAAAGAAAACAGAGAAGAAAAAAGAGATGAGTGATCATTTATAATTCAAATACCAGGGTCCTCTTCCCTTTAAGTCACCATATGCAAACACGCCCAAGAAACAATACCTTGGTGACTTATAACTGAAGACACAAAGTCACTGTAAGTTTAGTACTTAGCATTCCATTGAATTGCATTATGAAGAAGAGTAGGGTAAAATATAGCTGCAAACTCAGATACAGCTAGGATTTGCAACTTTGAATGTCTACACACATCCTTTCTGGTCATTTCCTCTGTGTGCTCAACTATATTCACGAGCTGAATGAAGTAATAAAATGTATGTGTTTATAAATCCTCCTAATGTCTTTTAAGAGTCCTGGGATGTCACTGCAGGATAATGCACTGGACTGCAAGAATGAATTTCATTACCATCAGATAAGAAGAGCCAGAAGTGAAGTTGTAGTTGTTAAGTGCCATCAAGTTGGTTTAAACCTAAGATCCCTTAACACTGAGTCTCTTCAACCCAGAGACAGAAAGCTGTGATGGTAGAGGAGGGACAGAGGAGTCACAGCAACAGAACAAGGAGTCAAAGTATGAGGCAGAGTGATGGGTTTCCTAGCCCATGGAACAAGTAAAGATGAGTGACTTTGAACAGCAGGCTTGCTTGCAGAGTAGGGTACATCCAGGCATTTAATTGGAGGAGCTAGGTTCATGGACCCATGGAGCTAGAGCCGAGTGCCTTCAAGTTGAGGCTTATGGTGGAGTGGTATACTCTGGGCATTTATCAACCCTAAAAGAGTTTTGTCATATTGCTGGAGCAGGCCAGAGGCCAGGCCAGAGAGGGGCCTGTTTGTGAGTACAGCAGAGGTGAGGCTTTGCCACCGAAGTAACTGTGCCCTGCACATTTCTGATCCTGAACTGTAACGTGTTAACTTCCCTAACAAACCCCCTAACTGTGAATATGGTGTCTGAGTTCTACTTGGCCATTGCAATGTATTATTGAATCTAACTAAATAGAGCGGGCTCTGAGAGGGATGGTTGATACCATCATTTTTTGTACTTGCCAAAGACTTTTTCCCAACCTGTAAATCTCACTGGTAAAGTCTTTTGATGAGAATAAGTACTTAATTTTTACAAGGTTCCAGTTGTCTCATTTATCTTCTGTCATTCCTGCATTTTTAGTTTTGTTTGATAAACTGTGTATGCCAAAAATTAGGTTCCCTATTTTGTCCCTATGTTATCTTTCAGAAATTTTATAGTTTTAACTGTAACATTTAGGATTCTGATCCATTATGAGTTAGTTTTTGTGTATGATACAAGATATGGATTCTGATTCATTTTTTCTGCATAGCCAGTTTGCCAGCACCATTTTTATAATTACATGATTGGGTGAAAGCTTATAGAGCAAACTGGTTTTTTATTGACTAATTCATACACATTTTTCATTATTTCTTTCATCTTACTTTTTTATTGTAACTTCATATATTTTTTTAAAAGCTTTTATTGTGCATTAAGTGATAGTTTAATGGGAGAACATCAGTTTCGCACTCATCTATCATATTTCGCATCATTGCGATGACTACAATCCCCTCCATGCATCACCATTCAACAGTATTTGCTTGTATTCCCTCTGCTGTGATTTTTTTTTTTTTTTTTTTTTGATGTACACAAAAACACTCGGGGATATATAATCATCTAAACAATCCAAGAGCACATTCTGCAACCCTGCCTATTGGCCGCCAGCATACAGCCTTTCTCTTTCTATGAGTCTAGAGCTCTCAGTTGCTCTGTCTCTCAATGTCATCATCTTTGCTTCCATCTCTGGTATCGCTACTTCTCTGGATAGGGCACCACATTCCACTCATGCTCTTCTTCCCTGATGGCCCTAGGGTCCTCTGTTCCTGGACTGTAAGATTAACTACTCCCCACTTTATATTACAGAACTTCTACCTTTACAGTTGTGATGATCACAATTAGTCATGATAACAATTGCTCACTATTGTAATTCATACACTTTTGAGTTGTGACATTGATTGCTATCTCCATGATGTAACAGTACTTTTCCCACTTGAAGCTCAAGAAATCACATGACATATTGCAATGGGCAAATCTGCTGCAAAAGAGATCTTTAAAGTGTTATAAATTTCAAGAGGGAACCTAGAGCCAGGGGGCCTGGAGGAAGGCAGAATCTCCAGTGAGTAGTATCCAATCTGTCTAGGCGGAGCTGATGAAATGGAAAGCAGATGGGTCTCTTGTGATACAATAGTGAATAATTGTTATCAGGACTGATTGTGAGGGTTGGAAATGTAAAGGTAGACGTTTTATAGCAAGGAGGGGAGTGATTAACTTTCCAGTCTAGGAGTGGAGGTCCCTAGGACCATCAACGGAGAAGAGCGGAGAGTGGGACCCTACCCAGAGAAGCAGTGATGTCTGAGATGGAGGCAGAGACGATGACGTGGAGCAATGGAGCAGCTGGGGACGTTAGATCCAGAGAGGGAGAGTGACTGTGTGCTGAAGACTGGGGCGGAGGGATGGGGGGAGTGTAGGGGGCAGGCTTACAGGGTATACCCTTTGTTTGGTTGATGATGCATGGAGGGGATTGTAACCATGGCAATGAAATGATATACGATAGAATGAATGTAAAACTAATGTTATCCCATGTAAACTAGCATATAATTCACAATAAAAACATTTAAAAAAAAAGTATTATAGAGCAAATATGTCACTTTCAGAATCAAGGTGCTCCTGACCCAAGCTATAGCATTTTCAATAGCCTAATATGTATATGTATTGGAGTACTGGTGTGTACAGATATGACACTGGATAAGCACTGGACTGCTAAGCACAGAACCAGAAGTTCAAACCTACTAGCTGCTTCTTAGAAACCATATACAAGGTCACTATGAATCAGAACAGACTCAATGGCATTCAACCACAACAATATGTATATGAAAGCGGGACAATAAATAAGGAAGACGGGGGGTGGGGTGGGAAGAATTGATATATTTGAGTTATGTTGTTTGCAAAGAATATTGACTATACTCTGGATAGCCAGAAGAATAAACAAAAATATTTTGGGAGATGTACAGACAGAATGTTTTCATCTCATGAACTTTGGACACACTATAAGGAGGGAGCAGTCCCTGGAGAAGTACATCATGCTTAGCAAAGTAGAGGGTCAATGATAAAGAGGAATTATAATATTTATAATTATAGATGGATTGGTACAGTGGCTGTAACAGTGGGCTCAAACATAGTTCCAATTCCAATGATGGTGCAGGATTGTCGGGTAAGTGCTTCATTCTGTTTTATATAGGGACACTCTGAGTCAGAACTGACTCGATGGCACTTAACAACTTCAGCAACAATCTTCCCTTCCCTTCCATATATTCTATAATGGACTGTGTTCTGGAACTGTGTTTCCTGAATTTACAACCTCACTATCTTTCCTTGGTGTGGCACTGTGGGTTAGCGCGCTGGACTGCAAGGTCAGTTTGAATAGCAAGGTTGGTGGTTCAAGCTCACTAGCCGCTCCTTATGAGTTGGAACTGACACGATGGCACTTAACAAAACAACATCTTTTGATGTGACTATTATAATATTGTCCTACTTGGTCTTTCTGACCTCAGTAAGCAGTATGAGGGGGCTTCAAAAAGTTCATGGAAAAAATTCCATTATCTTTTAAATCTATTTTTCCATGAACTTTTTGACTCCCCCTCATATAGTCATGTTGTTGAGAGAAAGTTCTGCTAAAAGGGATCCTGGATAGAGTGGGAGAAAATGTAGAACAAAACTCAAAATTAGTATAAGAAAACAAAAACTGGACTTATTGGTCAGAAAGAGGCTGGAGGAACCTGAGAATATGACTCTTGATCACCCTTCAGGTCTGGAAAGGAACTCACTCTGGTGGCCCAATTTTCAGCTAAGCAATAGATATAGAGAGCGGACAACACTAGTAAGGTAAGTTCACCAGGAATTTTCAGTCATTCAAAATCAAAACGGCCACATTTTCCTCAAGACAAAGTAAAGAAGGGATGAGAAGGTGGGTGAATGGAAACAGGAAGCATAGGGAGGAGGCAGGATAACTGTTGTTGCATGGAGGGGATTGCAGTCATTGAGACGAAACAGTGTTTGATTTGTTGAATGTAAAACTGATGATGTCATCTACAAGCCTTCACTCAATTCACAAAAAAGATTTTAAAAAAAGAGCTCTTAAATCTGATTTTTTGGGTTTCTGTTTTGGTTCTGTAACCTACTAACAGCATATTAGGATTAACATTTTTCTGCCTCAGTACTTCCATCTCTAAAGGGGGGAAATAATAGTATAAATCATACAGGCTGATATGAGACTTAAATGAGATCATCAAAGCAAAGAGCTTTGCACAGAGCCCAGTAAATAGTAAGCATTCAATAAACACTGTTCTTAGTATTAATCAATCTTGAACTCTCTAATGTATTCTTCCTATTCCTCCCAGAGTAATCTCTTACATAAACTTAATAGAATCTCTGCTTTCTTAAAAACCTCAATGATTTACTACTGCCTGGAAGATAAACAGTAAACTCAAACAATATAAATAAAGATATTTCAGACTTTTAGTTGTACCTTTCTAACCTAACCTTTGGTCCCCTGCCCTGTACCTACCTCTCTGGCCTGTACCCTATTTCTAACCTCATCAAAGTACTTGCTGCTGTTTGGATCTGTATTCACTCCTCAGTACCTTTGCTCTTGTGGTTCCCTTGATCTGGAATACCTCTCTATATGTCTTGTCTTTATCATTTCATAAGAACGAAATATTCTCTTTATGAATCTTCTTGCTCACCTTCTCTTCCCACCCAGTAGAAATCGCCATTCTATTCTTTGTGTTGCAACTATTCCTAATGAAATCTTGACCATAAAAACAAACATTATTTCTGCATTTATTCATTTGTAAGTTCAACCCATATTCTCCAATATAAGCTCCCAAAAGGAAAAGAATATCTTTTTCTATGAGCACATTTAGTATTTATAATTTTTTACTTTCCTCTAAGGAAGCTAAGAAGTCACTCTAGAGTTTTGAGTAGAAAAGTAGCATAGTCTGACCTGCATTTTCACAGGACAAATTTGGCTGTGCAAGGAGCTCTGGTAGCGTTGTGGTTATGAGTTGGGCTGCTAACCTCAATAGCCAGCAGTTGAAAACTACCAGCCGTTCTGCGGGAGAAAGATGAGGCTTTTTGCTCCTGTAAAGATTTACAGCTTTGGAAATGCTATGCAGGGTTGCTATGAGTCAGAACTGACTCTATGGCACATTACCCCTCCACCACCACCACTTTGGCCGTGCAAGTGATTAATGTGCTTGACTGCTAACCAAAAAGGTAGAGGTTCAAGACCACCTAAGGGTGCCTTGAAGTAAAGGCCTTATAATCTAATTCCCAAAAGTCAACCATTAAGAACCGCATGGATCACAGTTCTACTATAACACACATGGGGTTGCCATGAGTTTGAGCTGATTCAACAAATGGTAGAGGTACTTTGGTTGCTGGTGGAAAAGAGTGAGAAAGCAGAGCAAGGGAGGAAGTAGGAAAGCTATTGCAATGGTCCAGGTAAGGGAAGATGCTGACTTTGATTGAGTCAGGAGAAGTATTGTTGGAAGAGGTCATGGTTGGGATATGCTCCTATTGTAAAGTGAGTGCTGACTAGTTGTATGTTGAATGAAAAAATTAATAAATGCTGTGCATTGTTTTTATAACAGAAGTTTTAAATCCATTACAACTATGTCACTAACAAAGACAGTGGTAATCTTACAAATGCCCCTCCATGATCTATTTTATTCTGATCTTCACTTAGGAAAGAGATTATGCATAAACTCAGCACTCTGCTGACACAAGTCTGTGACTCAAGGTTTGCCTGCTTCTGGAACAATGAAACATTTGTTTTTGTAGCAGCTGGAGTTAATAGTTAACTGATACTGGTGGACGGTTTCCTCCATGGATAAAAACAGCAAGTATCTGGCCTCATGGAGTTTCACATAATAAGACACAAAAAAATGTGTGAGTCTAGTATAGCAAGAAAAGCTATTTCCAGGTTTTGGCTGGGGATTTTTAAGTAATCTTAACTTTTGGTTAGGGAAAATGGTCCATCCAAATCCAGAGGGCAGGACAACTCAAATCCATGTGTCTATGGTGCAGTGACTCATAAAAGTCCTTACAGCAAAGTGCATCGGCAAGGGAGCTCTCTCTGCAATTCCATACAACATAGACACTTTTAGATGGGTCAACTTACAAACAATAAAGTGGTCAAAGATTCACCAAAAAATCTCCATCTCTGAAAGCCCTACCCCTGGAAAGCAAGGGTTAGGATGGTGCCTATGAAGTACAACAGTGGTGTCCTAGCCATACTTTAAGGAGTACTGGGTTACACATCGGGCAGGAAATTCGAATTCACCAGCTGCTCCACCAGAGAAAGATGAGGCATTCTGCTCCCATAAAGATTTACAGGCAGGGTTGCTGTAAGTCTGAACCAATTTCACAACACATAGCAGTAACAGCAACAGCATGCATACTTTTGCTCCGTTAAAATAATAGGCAAAGAACATGCATAGACAGCACAAGAAAAATTAGCCACAGGAAATGCATTGGCTTTGTTTTCTATCACAATTCTATTACCATGAAAAGGGATCCAAATCATTCCACAGAAGGAAAAAGACAAGAAGATATGCATACTACAAAGAAATTAGTTATATAAACCTTTGGTCTAGTTAATACTCTACTTTCTTGTTCCCAGTCATATGATTGGTTCATTCCTTAATGATATGGATTTGGTTCCAAAATCTGACTCTTGAATACATGGCCATGTCTGACAGTGAGAAATTTTCTGATATTTGTCCTCTTTCAGCATCTATTCTTTGCTTTTGACACATTCTCTGAAGTCCATATAGTATAAACTCAATTCATCTTCTCTGTAGCAAGCTTCAAATATTAGAAGATAAACATTAGTCCACAGAGGTTTTTCTCTTTCTCTCTTCCCTGTGGTAAATTCTAGTGCCTTCAGTCATTCCTCCCACCATATTTCAAGCTCTCAAGCTGCTTTGGCCCCTCTATGACATGCTTTAAATTATCTTTCACAGGGTTCAGAATTTTCATTGCTTAAAAAAATAATAAAAGTGATATTGTTGTTAAGTGCCGTAGAGTCAATTCCGACTCACAGTGAACCTGTATAGGGTTTCTGAGGAGCAACTGATGAGTTTGAACTGCCAAGCTTGCTTCCAGTTCAAACTAACCTTGCAGTCCAGCACATTAACCCGCAGTGCTACACCAGGACTCCTGTGGTGTGGTTATGTGCCGTGGAGTCAGTTCCGAGTCATAGTGACCCTGTACAGGGTTTCCAAGGCTGTAAATCTTTACGTCAGCAGAAAGCCTCATCTTTCTCCTTTGGAACAACTGGTAATCTTGAACTCCTGATCCTGAGATTAGCAGCCCAATTCGTAACCAGTACGTTACCAGAGCTCCTTAATAAAAGCTCCACAATAAAACGGATACATTTGCATTATATTTTCTTACTGTTAAGTTAAGACTGCCCTCTGCTCTGATTATTTTAGATCAAGCTTCTTTACCATTGGTTAACATTCCCATGCCACTTTGCCACAGTTTTAACTTATTTATGTAAAATTAATTTGGATAGTTTTCTTTGTTTTCCCATTTTATTGAATCATTTGATAAACAACATTTGCAAATTTGATTATGGAACAGAAATAATGGGTGATTTGCCCCCATTATGTGTCATGGTAAGGAATTTCTGTGGGGTACAGTTAAGCACTTAACTACTAACTAGAAGGTTGGTTGGTTGGTCGAATCCACCCAGTGGCTACTTGGAATAAAGACCTAGAGATCTAATTCCCAAACATCACTGATTAAAAACCCCGTGAATCCTGCTTCTACTATAACACACAAGGGATCACCATGAGTTGGAACCAACTGGAAGGCAAACTGGTTTAAACTGGCTTACTGTATCAGGGCACCATACAGTGAGAGTGGGGAAATGAAGGATACTATTAGTGCTGCTTTGTTTTTGACCCATAATGACCCTGTATAAGGTTTCTGAGAGCAGCTGGTGGAATTAAAATGCCAACTTTGTGGTTCAAACTGACCTTGATGTCCAGCGCATTATTCTGCAGTGCCACACCTATAAATCCTCAAATGGCAGTGTTGCCTTCCTGCTGGAAGGAAGTTGACCAGAAAGTTGAAGCCCTTGGACTAATTTCATTTAACCACTTAAAAATTGTAAATCTATCCCTAAAGTATGCATATATGTGTACATGTGTGTGTCTGTGTTATATGTTCCTGTAGATCTTTTTGATCATATACAAGTGTACAGTACCACAAGTAACATAAATTGTACCATTGAGCCATTTTTGATTTATAGTGACCCTGTCCAGGGTTTCAGAGGAGTGACTGGTGGGTGTGAACTGCTGACCTTAAAGTTAGCAGTCCAGTGCTTATCCTACAACACCACATAGTGGTACAAAATATAGTGGGTATTATCTGAAACAATTTTCAAAAAGCAACTTTTCTTTAGAAGAATTTTGTGTTAGGACATAAAATAGATCAATATTTTTCAATGTTTTGTTATTGTGTGAATTCAATCAAATGCTTGCTCGATTTTTTGGTGAATAGTTGACGGCACTTAACAACAACAGTTGTAGTTATAAAGAGTAATTGTGACCCTGGAGAAGCATCTGCGGAGAGCTAGTGCTTTGATACCGTTTTTTTTTTTTTCTCTTTGGTCTCTAAGACTTGGTCTCCTCCTCTCTAGTTTGTGATTCTGAAGAAAGCTCAGACAGAAAGAGGAACTGGAGACTGGCAGCAAACCTGGAGGGGCATCAAGAGTTATCAGTGAAGTGGAGAAAGACAAGTTTCTCAAGCAAAACTGCTTTAGTAATAAATATTTTGGAGTTTCTGTGTTGTACACTACACAGTAACACAATTCTCTAAAGTTTTTAGCATGGGCTTCATGGCTCAGTAAGATCCAATGCCTTCCTACCTCTCCAATTACTTCTCTCACTATGAAAGCCCATACACTTTATTCTGCAGCAAAATTAACATACTTAATATCAGAATCTAGAACATTATTCCACATCTTTGTGCCTTTGCATATATAGTCCCCTTGGCTTGAAATGTCCCTTCCACATTCATGTTACCATTTTTAGGTGGCCTTACAACTTTTTTCCACTAAGGAAATTTGTATTTGTGCTTTAATGTCCTGCTAAAATGTATCACTTCTGAAGGCCTTGCTTGATACACAATATCCCCAGCCACAGAAAGAACCATTCTTTGTAGTTTACCATATACCAGCTATCTCACTGTTGTGAAATTATTTGCTTATATATTATTGGTTGGTTTCTGGGTCCAGACTGCTCAGGTATTCACCACATATGAGCTTAATTAAATGGAACTGGAAACAACTTAAAATGTATTTATAGCCTATATCATATTAGTTTTTGCTTCCACTTGGAAGTAAACTCTTGTTTATGATATTTAACGAACATTAGCACTATGGATATTATAGTGTGTGAGGACAGTTTTCTACTTTCTCTAAATCAACAGTGATGGAAATCAAGAGTGCTATGATCATAACTTTGAGTCCTGGTGTGGTGCAACAGGATAATCACAGGTCCAAGGTCGGCAGTTCAAGCTCACCAACTGCTCCTCAGAAACCCTATATAGGGTCGTTATGAGTCAGAACCAATTCGACAGCACTTAACAATAACAATGTCATAACTTAGTCATGGGGAAATGTCAGCTTGGGCTTTTGTTGTACCCAGCAGTTGCATTTGTGTTCTGGAAAATGGTAAGAATAAAGAGGTCTAGCATTCTCAAGTGACTGTCTTCATCTCTTCAATATGTAGTTTCCAACATTTTAGACATACTAAGAAACAAACAAAACAAACCTTCATCTGCTGTTGAAAGGGAATGGTGAAATAGATTAAGATTGATATAAAGAAAAATCATGCGCTATGTCTGTTCCTATTTGTTTCTCACAGCATGGTAAGAAGAATTTGCCCTAAGTGGGTGGTTTATCATAATGTGATGGCTTCCCTGTTGCTGTGATTCTGTAAGTTATGCCACCATATTTTACATATCAGCAGGGTCACCCATGGAAGACAGTTTTCAGCTGAGCTTCCAGACTAAGACTAGGAAGGAGAAGAGATAGATGGACTACTTATGAATATTTAGTCACTGAAAATCTTATGAATAGCAGAGGAACACTGTCAGATAGCATCAGAATACTGAATATTGAAACATGATGAAGAACACCAGAATATTGTCAAATATAGTGCCAGAAGATGAGCCCCCTCAAGTTGACAGGCACTCACAATACAACTAGGAAAGAGCTGCCTCCTCAAAGTAGAGTTGAGCATGATGACATGAATGGAATAAAGCTTTTGGAACCTTCATCTGCTGGTGGGGCACACTCAAGATGAGTAGAAACAGTGGTTATGAATTGGGCTGCTAACCTCAAGGTTGGCAGTTCAAAACTTCCAGCAGTTCCACAGGAAAAGATGAGGCATTCTGCTTCTGTAAAGATTTACAGCCTCGGAAACCCTGTACAGGGTCACTATGAGTCGGAACCGACTCCACGGTACTTAACAACAACAATAAGAAGAAGAACATGGAATGTACAAAGTATGAATCCAGGAAAATTAGAAGTTGTCAAAAATGAAATGGAACACATAAAGATAAATATCCTAAGTATTATTAGTGAGCTAAAATGGGCTGTTTGGGGTTCATTCAGCTTCTTGTATGTTTATGTTCTCATCTTTCATGATGTTAGGGAAATTTTTTTTCAATAACTCTTTGACAATTTTCTCTGTGCTTTTTATTGTCTCTTCCTGTTCTGGAATTTCAATTATCCATAAGTTGTTCCTCTTCATGGTGTTACACATAACTCTTAGGCTTTCTTCAGATTTTTTTTCTTTTTCTAGTATTCTGGTGGTAGCTGTATGCCATGGAGTCGGTTCTGACTCATAGCGACCCCCTACAGGGTTTTTGAGGTTGTAAATCTTTATGGGAGCAGAACGCCTCATCTTTTTCTGGTGGACCAGCTGGTAGTTTCAAACTGCTGACCTTGCGCTTCACAGCCCGATTCATAACCACTATGCTACCAGAGCTTCTAGTATTCTAGTAATGAGATATTTATCTTCTAGTTCATTAATTTGGGCTTCCATTTCTTGGACTCTACTCCTTTGTCATTTCAATGTATCGTCCATTTCTGAGAGCTTAGTATTAATCCTCTGGATTTCTAATAGCAGGTTTTATGCTGGTTTAACATTTTTCATTTATTTTGTTTGTTCTTTAGGCGTTTTCCTGAAATCTTCTGAAGTTTTTTTCTGTGTTCTCCTTGCTTTCCTCGAACTTTCTGTCAACCCTTTGAAGGTACCTAAATATCAGTCTTTTGAATTCTTTTTAAGTTAGTTCCATTACCTTTTCTTCCTCAGAAACATTTTATGGCTCTGCATCTTGGTCATTCTCTCTTGTTTCTTTGTGTGAGTTAAAGTTGTCTGTTGTCTCTGGGGCATTGTAGTGTTGCTGTATTTGTATTTAAATGAGGATTTTATGTTGATGTGTCCTTAGGCTCTCAGCAGCTGTCTCCTATGAGTGTAGTTTGAAAATGGAAGTGTGTGCACCTCATTCACCATTTGTGTCCATCAGTTCAAGGTGGGTTTGGCTGGTGTTGGCTGCTGCCTAACATTGATTAGGTGGCATAGGAGCTGGTATTGGCTCTTGCCAAGTTGATGGAGCTGCAGAGGGTACAGTGTGGCTGTGCTGTATGGGCCTGGTTGCTGTCTTCTATTGGTGGAAAAGAGAAAATCCCTAAAAGATAAAATCCCTCTGTCATACACACACAAGAAAACAAAACAGAATAAACAAACAAGGTACCAAAAATGAAAAGAGAAAATAACAAATAAGAGGAAATAAAAGGAAGAAAGAAAAACAAACAGTGAACCAGCAAGAGGAAAAATAAAAAGAGAACATACAGAGTTAGTAAAGAAAGATCAAAAGGGAAAAAAGAAAGAAGGGAAATGAGAACCAGAAGAAATGAAGGAAAACCAAAAGTGGAGATAGAAGTATAAAATTCAAGGGAATGCAAAGAGGAAAAGGAGGAGAAAGACTAAACAAACAAAACCACTGAAACAACAAAAGGAATAACAAGCCTCAAAACCAAACGAAAAAAAGCAGTGCAGATGTTGGACTCGAGAAGAGAAAACTTTTGGTGGGGCTCTGTCAGTCTAGGAGCTCAAAAAGTAGGTGTGGGAGGGATGTGACAAGGAAGTTCCTGGCTCTAGATGGAATTTCTATTGGCCTTGGTGCTGTCTATGTTCATGACACTCAATCCCAAAGTAGTTCCTGAAGCCCTTGATAGAGCAGGTTTCATTGTCTGTAATGACCATAGGACAGCTGGGAGCAGGGTGACTGGTTAAATATTGGTCTGTTGGCTCTGCAGGTTCTTAGGTCTGAGCTGACATCATCTAAATCCAGGCACAACAGCAGCACAGCTGGCCTCTGCCTCACACCATGTCGCTCCAAAGTCCCAGAGACAGGGTCTGCATTTTGGGTGGATGAAGGTGGGAGCTGGGCAGACCTCTGGTGACCAGGGGAAGATGGGGGGAAAGGAGGAATTGCACCTCTCCTGTCTCCTGTGTGAATCTGTCCTTCCAGACCCTGTGTATACCAGAACAAAACCTTGCCAATATCTTCTGTTGTCAAAGCTGCTCACACAAGTTCAAGATGGTCTGATTGCTTCTGACTGGCTATTCCCTAGTCAGTTTCCCTCTTTTTCCATTCCTCCTAACAAACATTAAATCCACTTCTCTAACCTTTCTTCTGAAGTTCAGGATTCCAGAGTTTTCATCTGTCTGTTTTGTTTGATCTTTTGGATCTTTGTTGAAGAGGGTCTGTGAAGTACCTCTGCTTAGTGTGCCATCTTACAGGATGTCCTAGTGGAATATTCTTATTACTTAAGAAATAATAGTTGTGGTAGACTCAGAACTTTCATTCTAAATTCTGTTTGCTTGATTTTATAACAAATATGGATGAGTCCAAATGTGTGCTCACATCAATGACAAGAATTGCTTTGCGGCATTTACTAAACACTTGAGTTTAGTAAATATTCGAACAACTAATATGAACAGTTTGTAACCTTAAAAGTTAATAGAAAGATCCATGGTCTTGAGGCATCCAACCTTCCTCATACAAGGAGGTTTCCAAAAATTTGTAGAAAAATGGAATTAAACCACAATGAATTCTTCTGTCAACTTTTTGAAGTTCCCTCATATATTGGTCAGTCAAGTGGAGAAGAGGAAAAAGGGTAGGATATAAACAACAGATACCTTCATACAATTCAGCCTTTGCTGTGTTCCTGGGTGGCTCCTGGGTTCTGTCTGAAGTGTCCACAGCTTATGCACATTACAGGGACTGATTTAACCAGTCATCCGATGCTTGGAGCTGTTTAGGTCCTAATGTAATAATTTTGCTTTCTTTTTTTTACTTTTTGTCCTTCTGGTTGTTGTTAAGTGCCATCAGGTCAATTCTGACTCATAGCAATCCTGTATAGAGTTCCCAAGGAGCAGCTGGGGAGTTTGAACCATTGACCTTGTGGTTAGCAGGCCAGTGCTTATGCTAGTGCTATATCACTTTATTACTATTGATATTATTAATAATTTATAATAATTTTATGGTTTAGGTATTCATTTACCCATTCTAGGGGAAGAAGAAATTCAAACTGTTGTCTCTCCAGAATCGTGGGAGAATTTGTTGTTGCAAATTGCCTCACGTCAACTCCAAGTCAGGGGGACCCCATGTATACCAGAACAAAACCTTGCCCAGTGCCATCCTTGTGCTCATTGGTATACCTGAGTCTGTTGTGGCCATTGTGTATTGTACGTGCCTTCCAACCCAGGTGACTCATCTCCCAGAAATTATAATAGATAATGTTCTGTTGCAATCAGTGTTTCATTGACTAATTTTTAGAATTAGAGTCCTGATGTGGCACTGTGGGCTAATGCGTCAGACTGCAAAGTTGTTTGAACTACAAGGTTGGTGGTTCAAGCTCACCAGCTGCTCCTTGGAAACCCTATAAAGTTCTTCCAAGTCTGGATAGTCTGCTGAAACCTGTCCACTATGGGTGTCCCTACTGACATTTGTAATACCAGTAGCATAGCTTCCAGTATCAGAGCAACTTGCAAGGCACCAAAGTACAACAAACTGGTGGTGGTTGGTTGGCAGAATTTGATCACACCAAATGCAACACTCTGAAATGATGGGGAACAAAATGAGATACCTGGATGGGCTAGGTCTAAACTTGTTTAGAGCATCTGAATATGAGAGCGTCACCTCTGAGCAGCATCTCCTCCCCAAGTACCATCTTTACCAGACTGGTCTTATTTTCCAGAGACCATTAAGTGTGTCCCAAGTAGCAACATTCTGATTTGACAGAAGTAGATAACTTTCTGTTTCGAGTTTCATTGCCCAGCGCGGCCTAGAGTTATCACAGTTTTGGCACTGGACTGCAAACCCAAAGGTTGGCGGTTTGATCCCATCAACTACTCACAGGAGAAAAATGAGGCTGTCTGCTCCCATGAAGATCGACAGCCTCAGAAACCCTATACAAGGGCTCTATGAATCCACTTAACAACCACAGCCCCAAGCAACGAATTTCTGCAAATAGACAGATAAAAGGCTCCTTAGGCCACAGTTAAGGAGACCTCGGTTATCAAATCAACAGGAGGTAAGTATGAGGACTTCCTCTGTGGACTGCCAGAGCTCAGTACTGACCTGTCACCTCCCTGGGAAAGACGTATATATTATAACACAGAAGATTAATTCAGGAAAGGGGACCATTTCATTATAAAACTTTCTTTTATCCAATTTGTTCAGCAATCTTTATTTCCAAAATGTTCTTAATGCTCCAGAGAAAACTGCCATACCAGAACTGGCTATAAGAATTTGGTAAGTAGAATGTGAACAACAATATGCTAAAAGTGGAAGGGAATCTCTGTGGTTGTTGTTGTTGTTAAGTGCCATCGAGATGATTCTGACCCATAGCAAACCTATATAGAGTTTCCAAGGAGCAGCTCGTGAGCTTGAACCACCAACCTTGCAGTTCAAATGGCTTTGCAGTCTGGCGCATTAACCCACAGCGCCACACCAGGATTCCATGATTAGCATGCTCCACTGCTGACTTGAAAGGGTTCAAGTACACCCAGAGATGCCTTGAAAAACCTTATGATTTACTTTCATGAAACCAGTCATTGAAAATCCTATGGAGCACAGTTCTTCTCCGATACACACAGGGTTGCCATGAGTTAGATACAGTCCACTAGATATGAACTGGTTTTTCTCCTGGTTTAAAAGTGGTAGAGACTGGTCCTTCATGCACACAGTCAAACAGCATGCAGAATCCTTTCAGGAAAACTGTCGTCAAAGCTCCAGGGATTACTAGTCAGGTACTATAAAGATTTCCCACCCATGGGAATTATATCTACCAACCAGTTCAGCTTCCAGAAGAAAACTCCCTTTGGGCTAAAATAAAGAATCAATTTACTCATTCATTCACTTATTCATTCAACAATATTTATTGAGCCTGTATTTAGAGATAAGCTCCCTTCAAGACTCTGAGGATACAGCAGAGCATAACGCATACATTTACATTTGAGTGGAACAGACAGGTTACAAATAAGATAAGCAAATAAAATATGCATACTCATGATCAGTGCCAATAACAAATAAGCAAAGAAAGAGGATAAGAAGTGTTGAGGTACTTGCCATTTAGATTCATGGCCAGATAAAGCTACTGAAGAGTTGAAATGTGGATCAAAATCCAAAGGTGTGAGAGGAAGCAAGTCCTGTTCACTGAGTTCTGAGAAAGAACATACCAGACAGAGATGACCGAGTTCTGAGGTCTGAGAAGGGCGTCTACCTAGTACATTCCAGGAACATCAAGTAGGTTAGTGTGGTTCTAGCAGCATGAGCAAAAGGGGAGAAGTCGATGAGACCAGAGAGGAAGGGGTCATAGGTCTTTATGGGGACTCTTGTGTGCTGTCAAGTCGATTCTGATGCACAGCAATCCTATAGGACAGAGTAAAGCTCTCCAGATGGTTTCCTAGGCTGTAATCTTTCTAGGAGCAGGTCGCCAGCTTTTTTCTCCTAAGGGGCAGTTGCTGATGGGGGTGGTTATGTGCTGTGGAGTCGGTGTTGACTCATAGCGACCCTGTAGAGGGTTTCTGAGGCTGTAAATATTTACAGGAGCGAAAAGCCTCATCTTTCTCCCATGGAACAGCTGGTAGTTTCGAACTGCTGCCCTTGAGGTTCTTCACAGACTGATTAGTAACCACAATACTTTGGTTCACACTGCTGACCTTTCTTTCAGGTAGCAGCAGCCAAGCATTTAAGCATTGTGACACCCAGGGCTCTTTGGTAGGCACTGTCGGGAATGGCTTTACTTGAACGACGGGAGGACAACAATTGGATTGTTCTGAATAGATAACTTCATGATCTGACCAACATTTTTGGAAGAGTTCTCTGGTGGCTGAGAATACAGTGAAGGAAACAAGAGCAGAATCAGAGTGGTGGATGCAATAATCTTGGGAAGTGTTAAGGGTTGTGTAGACTGGGATGGTAGCTGTTAAGAATTAGGCAGTTTCTGCAAATGTATTTGAACTTATTAATAGTCAATGGGATTTGCTGCCAGATCAATATGGAATGTGATTGAAAGAGGACTTAGGGTTGGTTGATTCTAATATTTCTGTCTCTAGCTACTAGAGAAATGGAGTTGCCATCTATTGATACAGTCAGATGATGACTACCTTTGGACATTTAGGTTTAAAATGACTTAAATATTCAAATGGCTCTCTTGAGTAGGCAGTTAGATATATGAGTCTAGAATTCAGGTCTAGTCAAAAGGGTTTTGTGGGAGTCATTGCTGTTCTAAGTTGCTATTAAGTTGTCTGCCAACCCATGATCCCCTCCATGCATAATGGAACAAAACACTTTATGATCCCATAGCATCCTGATGATTGGTTATGGATCTGATTGTTGTAATCCATAAAGTTTTCAATGGCTGACTTTCAGAAGGCGATTGCTTTTGCCCTGATCCATCTTAGTCCAGAAACTATTGACACCTGTTTAGCACCAGGGCAACATGAAAGTCTCCACTGACAGATAGATGGTGACTGTGTATGAGGAACACTGGCTGGGAATTGAACCCAGGTCTCCAGCATGGAAGGTGAGAATTCTTTCACTGAACCACCAGGACTTGTGATTAGACAATGAAATCACCCTTATTTACAGTGGAACTGTGCCAATCTTAGTCAGCCTAGTATGCTTCCTGATGAGGAGTGAGTTGGGTGCCCGTCACAGAGAGACGTTTACTTCTAAAAGCACCAAGTTCTCATAAACCCAGTAGCCTCCAGAGCAGAAAATCTAGCTCTTCTAAGGGAACACAAGTGCTCAGGAGGTTCCAAGGGCCAGTTGTTTGCCTCTGAAGCAGAAGGTATCTGTCAAAATCCTATGAAATTGTTGAACAGTGTGGGCCTGAAATTAATGTGACAATAAAGTCTCTATAATGTATGAACTTAGATGTCATTTTGGTCACCTTGTCTCAGTTAGAGTGCAACTGTTGTTGCATGGAAGGGATTGCAGTCATTGAGATGAAACAAAGTATATGATTTGTTGAATGGAAAACTGATGATCTTTTTTAAAAACCTTTACTCATTTCATAATAAAAAGGTGTTTTTTAATATTCAAAATAAGCCCCCCATAATTGATTACTCCTTGAGAATCCCAAGAAACAGTCATCTGTAACTTCTGAACTGACTCATCTACTTTAGATTTACCTGACTTACTGTTTTGATTGAACCTTTAATTTTTCTTGAAGGCACCCTAACAAGACAGGTGTATTTCTGAGAGAATTTGTCTGCAGTCACCCACTGATTGCAGAGACATATTTAAACACATTTTGTTTGGAATAAACCGTGTGGTGTAGCATTGAAAAGATAAGCACTGGATTGGAAACTATCAGGGCAATGGTTCAAACCCACCAGCTGCTCCTTAGAAACCATGTACAGGGTTGCTATGGGTTTGATTCAATGGCACTTAACAACAACAACAACCACAATGTATGAAATAGAACTCTAGTAGCAATACTTTTTTACTTATCCTCATATTTTTCCCTCCTTTATACTTCACTGACATATCTAAACTTAAGTTGATTAGTATAAATTTAAAGTTGAATTATGAATTCAGATTCATAAATACACAGTTGTTGTTGTTGTTGTTATGTGCCAGCGAGTCGGTTCCGACCCATAGCGACCCTGTATAGGGTTTCCGAGGGTGTAACTCTTTACGGGAGTAGAAAGCCTCATCTTTCTCCCGCGGTGCAGCTGGTAGTTTCGAACCGCTGACCTTAAGGTTCGCAGCCCGATTCGTAACCACTACGCTACCAGAGCTCCTTATACACAGTTAGTGCATCAAAACCCATCAACATCACCACCATACACCATATGCACTTAGCTGAAAAATCTGTATTCTACAGCTGGCCAGTTAAGGTTAGGTATGTATGAAATCAAATATAAAGGATTTAAACCATATTTTTGTTCTGATCTTTGAGCATTCTGTAATACCTTTCTTTCTCTTGTGCCATATCAAATTTATTATCAACAAGTATCTTCTGGTGTGGCATTGGGGGATAAAGTACTGAAATGTAAGGTTGGTATGAACCACAAGGTTGGTGGTTCAAACTCACAAGCCACTCCTTGGACCCCTATTCAGGGTTGCTATGAGTCGGCACTAACTCAACAGCACTTAACAATGCAACAGTATCTTCTAGTAGTTATCTTTAAAATAGCAAAATAAATCCAAAGAGAATGGGCATGTTCACTCATTATCTGGGGAGATGAGCTGTTCTGGTAATGAATTGAAGTTTTATATTATGCTTTGTACTCAAGTGAGAAATACCAGTGGGTCAATAAAACTCATTTTGTGTTTATTTCATAAAGGATAGCCAACTGATTTCACATTTTAGTGAAGGGATGGCTTTAGTTGACAAAAAGGAATAATAGTAAAATTTGAGTCCTACTATTATAGCCTTTTCTTGAACTTCTGTTGCGGTTTGTTAAAAATGTAACTCAAGATGATATATACATACACATTAAAACAAATACAAGATTTAATTCAAATTTATATGGCAGCTTTACTTAATCTATTGTATCACACAAATTCCTTTACTGATGACTTTTAATATGCTACATAAATAACAAAAGACTGTCCAAATCCTTCCTTTGCTTTATTATGTCATTGTTAAGTGCCTTTGAGTCAGTTCCAACTCACAGAGACCCTGTATAGGCTTTCTGAGCAGCAGCTGATGGGTTTGAACTGCTGACCTATAGTTTGAAGCCCAATATTAAACCTGCTGACATGAAAAAGGAGGAGAACTAGAAGAACAAGAAAAAGGAGAAGATGGTGGTGGCAGCAGGCCAAGGAGACAGAAACTTCTACTTTGGGTTGAACAGCAACTGGGAGTATTGAATGGAACTGGTCTGAGAGAGGCATAGCTGTGTACATGAGAAACCAAGAACTGTTTCAACTATTTGGCCTTCTATAATGAATGCACATGATCAAACAAAGGGGATTTATAAATTTCTGCCTAAGATATACAGGTACTTGGTGAAATGCTTTATATGTATTTTCTGAATCGATTGTCCCCGAAGCTTTGGAAGGTGGTGTTAGTTACTGACTTTGACCCATGAGGAACTTCACCATAGGAGGGTTAGATAATTTACAGATAGCACATAGCCAGTGAGTAGTGGAGTTGACCATATTTGCTGTGTCCATTTGCTTCCAAGTCCATACTATTTAGACTGGACTAGACCTACTCTCACAGGACCCTAAAGTCATTCATGTTAGATGGCACAGGACAGAGCAATGTTTTGTTCTGTTAAACATAGAGCTGCCATGAGTTGAAGCCAACTTGGCAGCAATTAACAGTAACAACAACCCATGACTAAATTGCCACTTGGTTTAATTATATTAAATCTTTATTTGGATGTAAATTATCTAGTTACCTTAATATGGGCTTAAAACGAATATACTTTGCCATTTATTTAGTGGTTTCTAGAAGGTGAGGCTACAGTTCCTGTAACGGGCCCTAACATCAAGCAAATTGCTTGTCAACAGCTCCATAATACAATCAAGCATGATTTTTCTTTAATGTGTTTTTGTTGTTGTTGTTGTTGTTGTTGATATTGTTTTTCACTGTCTTTACAAAAATAAAAACTAAAAACATACAATCTAAGGCTTTGACCTGTTTGAGGCTCCCCAGACTTCAAATGCTGACAAGAATTTTTCACTTCAATCCACTGTACCTGTCTTATGTCCTTAGCTTAACTGTACTCCTGCCACTGCTGAACTCTGGGCTTTGCACAGGTGTAATTGGAAGCACCTGACTGAGTTATTTTATGTTATTTTCTCCCCATCTTTTTCCCAGGACTACTCAGAGACCATTTAGCAATGCAAGGGGCTAACATTCTATAGGGCAACCTGTGGCCAGGAAAGATCTGAATCCTGGGATGATTTCCTCTCTTTTCCCTAGACCACAAAGGGATCTTGCTCAGTTGCCCACATGGTGAATAGCTTGATAATGCACTCTGAATGGTCTTCTCCTCATAGACTCCTACTCCAGTTTCCTGGGATCTCTTCCACAAACCATTTACCCCGAAATGAATTTAAAGCTTTATTTTTTTCTCATCAAGGACTGTGGGGAAGTAGGGGATGGGAAAACAACAGTTGCCCAAATTAATGATGCAATTTTTAAACAAAATTTGAGAGAGCAATTAGCATCTTTTTTTAAAGAGCAGATCTCTCTCAATTCCATGTGACTTTCCATTTTTATGACTCCTGACACAATTTTTACATTTCTTACTTATTGCTCAATTAGCTTTGTCATGCAGAGCATGCCAAACCAGCCTGACTATTTCTGTAATCAGTTTTTGTTTCCAGACAGTTTAGGCAAAAGACAATATAGGAAACATGCTGTTCATATCAAAAGGAAGACACTTCATATTGAATATGGCAACAGGATAATCAAGTGTCACATGTTTGACTTTTTTATAACACAGTGAGGAAAATATCCTGCCTTTTCTGTCAAGAATAAGACAACTACTTACCCTGTTCTAAGAGAGACCACAGGATTCCAAATTGAGAAAAAGCTAGAAAAATGTCTTCCTGTAGAAAATCATACTTCAATGAATTTCAACTACAGTTTGAGATCATGTGAACATTTCAGCCCCACGCTCTTCATATCTACGGAATTATTAAAATAACTGTGTACTCCACATTTGCTCTTTCCACTACAGACAAATGTTCTCTTTCATATTCTTTCCTTTCTTCCTTATTTCCTTTTCATTCATTGTTGTTACCTGTCATTGAGCTGACTCCTTCTTAATGATAACCCCTTAAACAATGGAAGAAAGTGCTGCCTGTTCCTATGCCATCTCCATGATGAACTGCGATTCAGACCATTTTGATCTAGAGTGCTTAAATTGACTGATTTTCAGCACTAGCTAGCCAGGCCTTTCTTTCTAGGTACTCTTAGTCTGGATGAAAGCTGATCAGCATCATAACAATCTGAAAGCTTCCATGGGTGGTGACTGAAATGGAAGCACATTGGACCTTTCACTGGCTTATGTCTTTTCTCCATCCTCAATCTTTAATATGACATGCCCTTCCAAGATCTCATCACATAGGTATAAAAAGGAGTAATAATGTAGATACTCAGGGTCTGACATATTTTTAAGCACCCCTTTTTACACAGTTAAGGACTATGATCACTAGTTGAGAAACATGACATTTCTCCATAAAATAACATAATGAAAATTTAAATTAGATGTTGTTGTTGTTAAGTGCCGTCAAGTCAGTTCTGACTCATAGCGACCCTGTACAGGGTTTCTGAGGCTGTAAATCTTTACAGGCGCAGAAAGCCTCATCTTTCTTCCATGGAGTGGCTGGTAGTTTCAAACTGCTGAACTTAAGGTTCACAGCCCAATTCGTAACCACTACGCTACCAGTAGGCCTTCTTAAGTAAAAGAGAAGCATGAGGAGAATATAAAAACTGGCTAAACAAAAAATGTGATTTGGTTAATGGAGCATTCTACTTTAAGAACCCTATATGACTTTAACCCTATAAAAACCTTATGTGGATATTTCTAGGAGTATTGTTGTTTGTTTTTTTTCTGATGAAAGACAACTCTTGACAGTAGAAACTATAATTTGATGAGAACACATTGGCTTTCCACCTATCATTCTGCACTTAAATCCAAAATATATAGTTATCTAGTGGAGCCCTGGTGTGGCACTGTGGGCTAATGCGTCAGACTGCAAAGTCATTTGAACTGCAAGGTTGGTGGTTCAAGTTCACCAGCTGCTCCTTGGAAACCCTATAGAGGGTAACTATGGGTCAGAATCGACTCGATGGCACTTAAAAACAACAGTGTTGCTATACAATGACACATTTATTTTCACATAGTTTTGAATGCTGTAAGTCCAAATTCAGAGTGCCAGCTGTAGGGGAACACTTTCTGTGTCTGTTGGGTCTGAAGGAAGGTATTTGTCTTCTTTTAACATCTGTGGGCCTGGAATTCCTTGAAGATCTAAATGTGTCTTGGTATAACTCTTCCTGTGGGTCTAGAAGGATCTCAGTGCAGAAACCCTGGGTCCAAAATAATGCAAACCACGCCCTCTTTTTATGCTTTCTTCTTTCTCATTTTATCACTTATTAGATAAAAGTAGATACAACTGGAGGTGAGGCTTGATGGAGGCTAGGGTAAAGTGCAGTGAAGTTCACCAGCAGCCATATGACAGAATACCAGGCAAAGTAAATTCAGTGCAGAGCTCCAAAACTCGGAACCACAAAGATAGGAATATTTTAAAAGTTTGAAGGCTTATAGCTAGTGGAACCTGAAGTTGAAGTAAGAAATCACATACTTTTGAAATTGCCGGGCTTGGCAGCCCAGAGCTGACATCCTGGGCAAGACCAAATGGCAAGACCAAGCTGGGGAGCAGAAACAACAAGGAATAATGCTGCAAGAACCTTGGAGCAAAGGTGGACAATACACTTTGTTTCGCTTTGTTCTGATTTTCTTTTTGTTGTTTTTGTTATCTGGTCATTGCCCACCCCCCACTGTTTGCACAGTTCAATTCTGATGACTAGAGGGGGTGCCTGAGTGAGTGGACACCCACCGCCCTCACCACTGGTGGGTTCTTCTGACACGCATGTGCACAGATACTCAGCTCAAGAGCAGGCCCTGAATGTTTGTTGTGTTTTTTTAAATATGGGAAAGGCCAGGACAGGGCTGTAGAGAGGGAAAGAGAGTTTTAAATAAAAACAGGCCAAAAATTATATTAAAGCCTGAGGTATAGCAAAACAAACAACACTGGCATCTTGAAATCTCTCAGGCAGCTTTGAAAGCAAGAAGCTGAAGAGCAGACATTAAAGTCATACTCATATTAGGC
>NW_006408694.1:823086-842732 GCF_000296735.1 Chrysochloris asiatica
GAAATGTAAAGGTAGACATTTTGTAGCAAGGAGGGGAGTGATTAACTTTGCAGTCTAGGAGCAGAGGTCCCTACGACCCCAAGGAAGAAGAGCGGAGAGCGGGATCCTACATAGAGAAGCAGTGATGCCAGAGACCGAGGCAGAGATGATGACATGGAGATATGAAGCAGCTGGAGACTCTAGACTTAAAAAAGGAGAAAGACTGTGTGCTGATGCCTGGGGGGCAGGCTTGAAGTGTATATACCCTTTGGTTGGTTGATGGTGCATGGCGGGGATTGCAACAATGCGATGAAAGGATATAAAATAGGATGAGTGTTAAACTAATGTTCTCTCATGTAAACTATCACATAATTCACAATAAAACATTAAAAAAAACAAACAAAAAACAGAAAGAAACCATCTACTGAAATGCTTAATAATAAAATTTAGTATTATCTTTGGATAAAAATGTAGGTTTTTAAATTATTTCTCTGTAGTCATTCTGTGATAATTATGTCTGACTTTTGCCAAATATTGACTAACAATTATATTCAGCTGATAATTATTTTCAATACAATTCTAAATATACAGCTAAAACACATTCAAAATTTAACTATTATTTCCATGACTTGTTCCATTAAATATTTCCAATATCAAAAAAAAAAGTAGATACAACTGCATCATAGGGAAATGCATCAGATGAGGGCTGTGACCTGAATCAGGATGTTGCATCCCACCCTAATTCTCTTAAACTACTAATGACATCGTGGTTGGCTAATGACACCATGATGATTACCTAACTGCCAAACTACATCATCACATAACTGCCAATGTATTAAGATTCAGGGCCCAGCCAAGTTGACACATATTTTGAGGGACACAACCCATGATAATGTGTATCCATCACATCCACTAAAGGGTAAGAATTAGTTATGAAATAACTGCATTACACAGAAATGATTTAGGCCTAAATAAAACATTCATCAACAAAAAAGAACATACAAAGATCAGTCATGAGGTACAAAGTTGTCTGTGATAGTAAAATATCCATATGCCTATAAGAAAGACCACTATTATTCAAATTTATGTATCAACCACTAAAGCAAGTGAGGATGACATAGAAGAATTCTACCAACTTCTTCAATCTGAAATTGATCAAACATGCAATCAAGATATATTGATCATTACTGGTGATTGGAATGCAAAGCTTGGAAACAAAGAAAAAGGATCAGTAATTGGAAAATATGGCCTTGGTGATAAAAAATGATGCTGGAGATCACATAATAGAATTCTGTAAAACCAATGATTTGTTCATTTCAAACACCTTCTTTAGACAGCATAAGAGACGTCTGGATCTCATAAGATGGAATACACTAAAATCAAATTGACCACATCTGTGGTAAAGCTCCATATCATTAGCCAAAACAAGGCCAGGGGCAGATTGTAGAACATTCCACCAATTGTTCATATGCAAATTCAGACTGAAGCTGAAGAAAATGAAAACAAGTCCTAGAGAGACAAAATGTGTCTTAAATATATTCCCCCTGAATTTAGAGATCATCTGAACAACAGATTTGATACATTAAACACTAAAGACTGAAGACAAGGAGAGTTGTGGGATGACATCAAGAACAAAATACAGGAAGAAAGCAAACAGTCATTAAGAAGACAAGAAAGAAGCAAAAGATCAAAATAGATGTCAGAAGAGATTCTGAAAATTGCTCTCCAGTGTAGAGATGCTAAAGTAAATGGAAGAAATGAGGAGGTACAAGAGCTGACAAGAAAATTTCAAAGGTCAGTTCGAGAAGACAAAGTCAAATGTTACAATGATTTGTGCAAAGATCTGGAGTCAGAAAACAAAAAAGGAAGAACACACTCAGCATTTCTCAAGCTAGGGGAACTGAAGAAACGTTGAAGCCTCAACTTTCGTTATTGACGGATTCTCTGGGCAAATTATTGAACAATGCAGAAAGCATCAAAAGATGGAAGGAATACAGAGTCATTGTACCAAAAAGAAATAGTTGATGTTCAACCATTTCAAGAGGTAGTATATGATCAAGAGCCAATGATAGTGAAGGAAGAAATCCAAGGTACATTGAAGGAATTTGGCAAAGAAAAAGGTACCAGGTATTGATGGAATAAACATTGAAATCTTTCAAGAAAGTGAGGCAGCACTGAAGGCACTCACTCATCTATGTCAAGAAATTTGGAAGACAACTATCTGGCTGACTGATTGGAAGATCTGTGTTTATACCCATTCCAAAGAGAGGTGACCCAACGGAATGCAGAAATCATTGGACAATCTCTTTGACATCCATGCGAGTAAAGTTTTACTAAAGGTAATATAGAAACGGCTGCAAGCATAAATTGACAGAGAACTTCCAGAGGCTCAAGCCAGATTCAGAAGAGGCCGTGGAACGAGGGATATCATTGCTGATGTCCGATGGATCTTGGCTGAAAGCAAAGAATATCAGAAAGATGTTTACCTGTGCTTTATTGACTACACAAAGACTTTTGATTGTGTAGATCAAGACAAGCTATGGACAACATTGTGAAGTATGAGTATTCTGGTTCACTTAATTGTGTTCATGAGGAATCTGTACATGGACCAAATGGCAGTTGTTCAAACAAAACATGGGAACACTGAATGGTTTAAAATTAAGAAAGGTGAGTGATGGGGTTGTATTCTTTCACCATACTTATTCAACCTGTATGCTGAGCAAATAATCTGAGAAGCTGTGTTATATGAAGAAAAACATGGCATCGGGATTGGAGGAAGACTCATTAACAACCTGCGACATGCAGATGATACAACCTTGCTTGCTGAAAGTGAAGAGGACTTAAAACATTTACTGATGAAGATCAAAGAGCACAGCCTTCAGTATGGATTACATCTCAATATAAAGAAAACAAAAATCCTCACCACTGGACCAATAAACAACATTCTTATCAATGGAGAAAAAAATTGAAGTTGTCAAGGACTTCATTCTTCTTGGATCAACCATCAACAGTCTGGAATCAGCAGCCAAGAAATCAAATGACACATTGCATTAGGCAAATCTGCTGCACAAGACATTTTTAAAGTGTTGAAGATCAAAGATGCGCCTGACCCAAGCCATGTTATTTTCAATAACCTCATATGCATGTGAAAGCTGGACAGTGAATGAGGAAGACCGTAAAAGAATTGATGTTTTTGAGTTATGATGTTGGAAGAGAATATTAAAAGTATCAGGGGCTGCCAAAAGAACTAACAGATCTGTATTGGAAGAAGTGCAGCAGAGTGTTCCTTGGAGGCTAGGATGGCCAAACTTCATCTCTCATACTTCGGTCATGTCAAGAGGGACCAGCTGCTGGAGAAGGATATCATGTTTGGTAAGGTGGAGGGTCAGAGAAAAAGAGGAAAACCCCCAATATGATGGATTGGCAAAGTGGAAGCATTAATAGGCTCAAGTGTGGCAACAATTGTGAGGTTGGCCCAGGATAGGGCAGTGTTTCGTTCCGTTGTACATAGGGTCGCTATGGGTTGGTACCAATTCGATGACACCTAACAACAACAACAAAAAGCCATAAACAACCTAAATGGTGACTCTATACTTGGACTTTGCTAGATAGAATACACAGGAAGCAAATTGACTACATCTGTGGGAAAAGACAATGTAGAAGTTCAGTATCATCAGTGAAAACAAGGTCAGGGGCCAAGTGTGGAACAGACTATCCACTGAACATATGCAAGTTCAGGCTGAAGTTGAAGAAAATTAAGTAAAAAGTCATTTAAAAGATAGTAAAAAAAGAAAAGCCCAAAATTAATGTCAGGACAGATTCTGAAACTTGCTCTTGAATGAAGAGAAGCTAAATGATTGGTAGACATGGTGAACTAAAAGAACAACAATGAGCTCAATTATTACATCAATTGTGAGGATACCACAGGAACTGTCAATGTTTCCTTCCATTGTGCATAGGATCACTGTGATTTGGCACTGACTTGATGGCACCTAGTAACAACAATAATGTTGCTATCATTGTTACTAGGTCCCATCCAGTTGGTTCGGACTCATAACAATCCTGTATAGGTTTTCCAAGCAATGGTGAGTTTGAACTGCCAACCTTGCTTTTCAAACTGACCTTGCAGGCCAAACCAGAACTCCATAAAACCCTATGATAGTACAACTGGAGGCTTAACTTTTTCTTCAGTTTTTTCAGTGAAAGCTTGAGAAATGTTGTTTAATATCCATGTAGTCCCTTGTAAAGCAGGTATGTGACTCCAGCCACCTGCCCTGTAGGAAGACCTTGGTGGATCTTCATCATTGTTAATTCAGCAGTGTAGGTCCCAGCAACCTGCACACAATCTAAGTCCTCCAATTCAGGACCAACCTAAGCAAAGAATTTGCAATTACTGACCCAGACATGTAAATCATGACTGTGCCTCCACCCAGAAGCAGTAGCTAGAGTTTGGATTTGATTAGTACAATAGCAATCCTGACATCCTGAATGCTAGCAAGGTACTAGAGCAGAGAGTCCAACCTGGGGAGTGGGGGATTATAGCTATGTCCCGGAGCTGCTCCTTAAGAAGTTCAAACCCAACAAAAGAAAGCTAATGATCCAAACTATGGCTGCCTATCAGAAGGGAGTAATCTCTAGGAAGGAAATGAGCAGACTGGGGTTACATTGAGGAGATTGCACCTGCTGTCACGAAACAAAATGTGCATCAATGTTTGCTGAACGAGAAACTAATTTGCTCTATGAGATTTCACCCAAACCTCAATAAAATGTTCAAAAATAATAATAAGGGAGGGATCATCTATTTAATAGGTTTTGCAGGGACCTTATAGGACAATCTTCAAGTCCTCACCACTTAATTATTCTTTGTGGACAAGTTTGACAACCTCTACAGATCTGTTGCCAGGATCATTCAGCTCTCAACCATGGAACTCAGCATAGAACAGGTAAAGTACCAGCAAATGCAGCTCCACCAACTGATTCTGTCCCCAGCACTTCAGGGGGCACACACAGCACAGTATGCTACAGAGAGCTGGCAACAAAGTGTTCTCATTCTTCTTTGCCACTGTTTTTTGTACTCAAGACTTAAGAGTTAGGACGATAATCATAATTTGTAGAATGAGCTGAAATGGTACATCACTTTGAGGGTGTTGAGAATTTTACAATTTGATACTTGCTTTCAAAATAAATGTTCAAAATACAGTACAGCACTTCTGACAATTTTAAATGGAGCTTCTCTGTCCTCCCCCCTTTATTCTCATTAGAATTCTGTCATGATACTATAGTAGTTGCTTCATTAAATGTTTACCAGGATTGTGTGCAAAAAAAAAAAAAAAAAGTGCTGAAATGCATTGTTTTAATTTGCATTTGTTCTTAAACAAAACAAAGATGCTTTTCATTTAGAAATAATTTTGGACTCATAGAAATTACAAAAATAGTACATGTAGTACCTGATCTTTAGTCAACTTCTCTTGAACATCTTACATAATACAATGATCAAAATCAGGAAATTATTGACATTAGTACAGTATTTACTGAGCTACACACCTTTTTTTGCTTTCATCATTTTTATAAACACACATTTTTTTCTTTATTGGTGTCTAGCTCTGTGAAACTTTATTACATGCATAGATTTTGTGTAACTACCACACAACCAACACACAACTCATCCCAAATAAATTCCCTGGTACTATTTTATAGCTACATTCATCCTCATCCCTAACCTTGGCAACCACTGGTCTGCTCTCCATCTCTATAATGTTGCCATCTCAAAAATGTTATATACATGGGATCATTTGAGATTGCATTTATTCACTCAACATAATGCCCTTGAGACCTATCTTGTTCTTGCCTGCATCCATCAGTCATTTCTTTTTATGCCACATAGTATTCCATAATTTGTGTACTCATTAATTCCTCAAAGGATATCTGGATTGTCTCCAGGTTTTGTCAATTATGAATATAGCTGCTACAAACATTGAGTATAGGATTTTGTGTGAACATAAATGGTCTTTAGCCAGAATCAATGTTGGTTTATATGTTAAGTGTGTTTTTAACATTAAAAAAAACTTGACATTTGTTCTTTCATTTGTTCTGTTTGCATGCACTGATGTATAAAATGACAACGTGTTAAAAATATCACTTCTTCTTTTACTTCTTTTTGCAACCAGTGTCATGTTTTTAAGATCCATGAGTATTGCTATATGTATATATATCTAAGTTGTTTAACTGCTGCAAAATACTAAAAGGAAGTTCTCTGCTTCAAAGAACTCTTTACAAAGTTATTTTGTAATGTAATTGGTTGTCTTAAAATGTGTTGTTGCTATTAAGTGCCTTCCAGTTGGTCCCCACTCATAGAGACTATATATAGGGTTTCCAAAGAGTGCCTGGTGAGTTTGAACTGCTGACTTTGTGGTTCAAACCAGCCTTGTGGTCCAAGTGCTTTATCCCGCAGTACCACACCAGAACTCCCTTAGAATGTGTATATACCACAAATTATTTGGTGGTTCTTTAGTAAATTTAGATCTTTGCATACTGGATTTTCTTAATATAGTACATATCTTTATTTCTTCTAGGTTTGCTTCATGGTTTGCATATAGATGACAACATTATCAGATGGTCACAACAGCTAAGTTAAACCCCAGTCATATGTATGGTAGAGTCCCTAAGTAGCAACTTCCCAGAGTTCACAGCAGCATGGCTGATGCATGGAGCAGCTCCATAGCAAAAGGCTCTTCCTGTAAGGTTGTCACTGAGTTCAGAGCAGCTGGTCCCAGCCAATGGATGAAGTACCCAGAGATATCATGGCATAATCAAGGAACAGTACCATTATTAGCAAGGAGCCTGAAAAAATTAGCTATAGGCCTCAAGTTTGTGATTTTCACACAGAACTGGTGTTGCTATAGTTGTTAAGAGTCAGGTCCAACTTATACTGACCCTGTATAGGGTTCTCAAAGAGTTCTGATGAGTTTGAACTGCTGAACTTATGATTAATAGCCTTGTCCTGATCCTACAGTACCACCCCAGAAGCCAGGCAGAACTAGAGGTCACATGTACAAGAGAACATGTGTCTGAAGGAAATTTTACTTTTGAGTGCACCCTTCTCATGTGGAAGGGAATAACTGTAGTTAACTCGGCAGTCATTCCTTACTTCCACCTGGCTTTGGTCAAGAGCATTGATGGAGGGTGTTGAAGGACAGAGGACATCACTAGGAGGACATACATGGCACCTGGCAGGAGAAGGATGAGCCTCATGGCAGATGTTAGTGGAAGAAGGCAGGAAATGACTGAATCAGAGGGACTGAAGTGATGGCTTTGGAAAGGTTCTAGAAAGGCTACAAATGACTATGGTTTCATTACTTCTGAACTCATTCATGAAGGAGAAAAGAAGCAGCCCTTCAAATGCATTATATGAAGAGGGTTTCAATGGCACTTAATTTACTCTGCTTACATATATGCTTTGAGAAAAGTATGTCTCTTCCAATTGTTTGCTCTGAGAGAATTCAGCACTGGCACAAGTGCTAATTAACTGAGTGTTCATCACCTGCCAGGTGCTATATTCAAACCTTGTGGGCATTTTCTCGTTTAATCTTAGTGCCATGCCTCTGAGGTACAGACAATGATTTCCTCATTTTTCAGGTAAGGAAACTGGGAAACATTTCAGGAGAGAAGTCATATCCAGTAAGCAGTACAGTTGGACTTCAGACTCAGGTGCATTTAGTCATATTGCCTCATTTATTTTAATAGCTGATTCTAGGGAAAGAGAAACATAACAATTTTTAAAATCACAAATGATATCTGATTTGGTTCAAAGATGATAGTGATGATGACAATGATGATGATTAGACGTTACATTAATAGCCATACCCAATTCAAAAATTCCTTTTACTTATATTTTTTCACTTAATCCTAAAATTAACCCCGTTGATTAGTTAGGATTTCTATTTTCCAAGTAAAGCCTGAGACGTAGAGAGGTTAAATGAAACCAGCAGGTGGTAGAATGGTTGTAATTTTCATCTGTGTTTAATTTCTTCCATTACATTATGCTGCCTCATGGAAGACACTAGACAAAGAATATGCCAACACAGAGCACACTCATATGGAGTGAGTATGCTTTTGATAGTTGAACATGGACCCAGACATAGAAATATAAAGCAATTCTGTTTGTATAATTTTTTTAAGTAGAGTCATGGTGTGGCATTGCAAGATAAGCACTGGACTTCTAACCTCAAGGCTGGTAGTTCAAACCCACTAACCACTCTTTGGAAATCCTCACAGGGTTGCTATGAGTTGCAACTGAGTCAATGACACTTAATAGCAACCGCAACAATTTTTAAAGCTATTATCTCATTTTCTGCTGGTAGACTTAAACATTTGAATTTGGGTAAAGCAAGCAGAACCAGTAAGTATGTGTGGTGGTGATCATGGTAGAAGGTAAATTTGATTGAGCAGTTAGGGGACCACAGAGGAAAGATAGGGATGAAATGGCAGTGAATATTCAGAAAAAGTTACTTCATGTGCAAAGACCTTAAGGGAGGATAAGCTTGACAAGTTCAAATAGAAAGAAAACCATGTCGCTGGGTTGCTGTGGGTGAATGAGTGATGATACAAGCGGAGCCTGGAGAGGGTGGGGTGGCAGGACCAGGTAGGGCAGGACTGAATAGTCATAGGAACTAGTTTGCTCTTGCTTCAGTTGCAATGTGAACCCACCTGAGGAGAATGGACTGTAAGGAGGACAGGTGGAGACTGATATGCTCTTCAGGAAAGAGATGATGTTTGTGATGTTGAATGTAGATAGTTTGGAGGTAATTCTGAACACCAAGTTGATGGCTTTTTCTAATGGACAAAACATTGGGAGTGAGGACATGTACCTCAAGGCAATTTAGAAAACCTGAGTAATTACTCATATACTATTTAGTCATTGGTAACATTCTGTAGGGTGTTAATATTATGTCTGGAGTAGGTACACTATCCAAATACAGGGACTGCCCCTTCCTTTTTCCCCATATCCTGTTGCAATAACATTGTGGGCCTTCAGCATGAAGCCTAAATCTAAACACTTCAATTGGCTGGAAATGGAATGTGAACTTTTCTAAGACTTGATTGACACCATCACCACTCCAGTCAAGCATTTTGATTGCAAAGTGGTATCTCATTTTTCTGTTGCGAGACTTAACCATTTGAATTTGGGAATTAGAAACTTACTTGTTCTTTTTGAAAGGTCAGGAAGACCATTTAAAATGTCACAAAAGTCAAAGTGATTATAGGAAGCACTTGTTTTTGCCCAGTTATTTTGCTGACTCCATTGGCCAATACAGTTCTTTATGACTAAAGAATGTTTATTAAGTTTGAGACAACCTTTGGAAAGCTATGATACTATGCTTGTATTTATTAAAGGACACAAAGAATACTTGATTGCAAGGCCTTATTCAAGAATGTCTTCAATAAGGTACAACCTTGAAGCAATTTATATCTGTAATGACCTTAATTAAGGAACTCTGGTAGCGTAGTGGTTATGAATTGGGCTGCTAAACTCAAGGTCAGCAGTTCAAAACTACCAGCTGTTCCGTGGGAGAAAGATGAGGCTTTCTGCTCCCGTAAAGATTTACAGCCTGGGAAACCCTGTACAGGTTCACTATGAGTCGGAATCGACTCCACTGCACAGAACCACCATTAATGACCTTAATTAGCATGCAGTGGGTGAGGCTTGTTTTACTTCAGTTTGACCTCTAGTGGCATTCCAGCAATAAATGGATAACATGGTTTGTCAGAAACTGCTGGGGAAATGCCTTAAACACTCAATGTTTTACTGTCGATTTTTCCTACCTTCCTGACTTGAGGACAGTATAAAGAGACCTCCAAAGCAAGAAATAGATTTAAGCCTGTAAGGTAAACATTTTCTTTTTCCAAATTGGGGCTGGGGGTGAGGATGGAGAGGGGAGTTCTAGCAACTTCAGTGAAGAATCCTGACATCCAGGCTACTTCTAGTCAAAACTGTGAAGAAGGCTTGGCTTCTTCCTGTGACTTCCTGACCCATTCATTCAATGCTTACTGGCCTTATGTTCAATTTCTGCACAAGCTGAATTTTGGCAGAAATGATGTTTCATATATGACTTGGGGTGAACTTCAGTGACTGTGTTCCGTTTCCTGGGGTACTGGCATGCTGTGTTATCTTGATTTTAAATTATGCCCCTTCAAAATATGTGTCAACTTAATCAGGTCATGCTCCTCTGGGTTTTGGTAGTTACATAATGATACAACTTGACTGTTCGTAATGATTCCCCATGATGTGATCTGATGTGACACATCAATCAGTTGTAAAAGGTTTAAGGGTAGTATGCAGCCCCCTGAATCCTGTCATAGTCATAATCAATGTAAGGGGAGTTTCCCTAGGGCATGGCCTGCTCAGTCTATTAACTTACAAGAGATTAAAAGGAAAGAGAAGCTAGCAGAATGAGTGGAGTGGGGATGGGATGGGCAGGTGGAGGCATCCACCACCAAAAGAGAAGATATAAGAGCTGGGAACAGAATATGCCCACTAGATCCAGGTCCCTCTTCTGGGAATCACCTAGATCCAGGAGGAAAACTGATGCCAACACACAGAGCTCTTCCAAGGAATGGTGGGCTTACAGATGCTGAAAGGAGACAAGGACCTCTCTCAAAAACTGTGCGCCAAAAGAGAGAGTAAACCTTCTCTAGAGCTGGCATCATGAAGTGGGCTTCTAGCCTCCAAAACTGGAAGAAAAGAAATTCCTGTTTCTTAAAGCCATACACTTATGGCATTTATGTTACAGCAGCACTAGTGTAGTGGATTATATAAGCTAAGCTGCTAACTGCAAGATCAGCAGTTCAAATCTACCAGCCACTCCAGGGGAGAAAGATGCAGCTGTCTACTCCTGTAAAGATTTACAGCCTTGGAAACCCTATATAAGGTCATGAGGAGTGAGAACCGACTTCACAGCACACAACTATCACTACCACCACATAACTGTGGTTGTTGCTAAGTGCCATTGAGTCTAAAAGTCATGATTATTAATAATAAAGTGTAATAAAGCCATTTGGAGTCCTGGTGTGGCACTGTGGGTTAATGGGCCAGACTGCAAAGTTGTTTGAACTGCACGGTTGGTGGCTGAAGCTCACCAGCTGCTCCTTAGAAACCCTATACAGGGTCACTATGGGCCAGAACTGACTCAATGGCACTTAACAACAATAAAACAATTACATGCATAAAGAAGAAGGGATATGAGCTTTCTCATGGTTTGTGAAAATCATCGTGGACCGTCTGTGTTAGATGGGTTCTGTGCACCACATTAACTTCCTGTCGTTTTTAGGTCCCATGCCTTGGATAATTCAAATCAATTAAGTTTGGTGGTGGTGGCCATGATGGTTGTGTGCCATGGAGTTAGTTTCTGAGTAGAAGACTGTAAATCTTTATGGGCTAGGAGTCCTGGTCTGGTGCTGGTGTTGTAGGATATGCTCTGGACTATTACCCACAAGGTAAGCAGTTCAAATCTATCAGCGGCTCCTTGGAAACGCTATACAGGAGACTATCTGTTGTTCTATACAGGCACTTATGTTGTTGTTGTTAAGTGCTGTCAAGTCGGTTCCAACCCACAGCAACCCATAATAGGGTTTCTGAGGAGCGGCTTGTGAACTTGAACTGCTGACCTTGCAGTTCAAATGACTTTGCAGTCCAGCGCATTAACCCACAGCACAAGCCCAGGACTCCAACTGCCTGTACAGGAGCTTAGAAATTCTCATCCTTTTCCTGAAGAGAGGCTGATAGATTCAAACTGTTGACATTTTGGTTAGCAGCCCAACTTGTAACCCACTACGCTACCAGGGCTCCTTCAATTAGTCTTATAAGTTTACATATAATTTTGTAACCTATGTCTTTAATCTGATCCCACCTGCTTTCACACCATTCAAAGCATGTTGAGGTGAACACTGTGCAGTATATCATAAAGCCCAGAAAGACGTAATTTATAACATCATTAAACAAGCAGTAGAATCAATCTCTGGTGCTGCTGGTGGTGGTGGTGGTGGTAAGTGCCATCAAGTCGATTGCAACTCACAGTGACCCTCTATAGGGTTTCTGAGGAGCAACTGGTGGGTTTCAATTGCAATTGTGGGGTTAGCAGTCCAGTACTTATTCTATAGTGCCACACCAGGACAATGATTAATGCATTGGCTGCTAACCAAAAAGTTAAAGGTTCAAGCCTACTTGAATGCTTATGAGACATCTCAGAAGCAAGGTTTGTTGACTGGCTTTTAAAATATTAGCCATTGAAAACCTTATGGAGCACAGTTCACTCTGACATACACAGGGTCATTATGAGTCAGAATCATCCAGACTAGTAAACAAACAACATAACTACTGTGAAAGGAGCTCTGGTAGTGTACTGGTTATGAATCAGGCTGCGAACCATAAGGTCAGCAGTTCGAAACTACCAGCAGCTCCGTGGGAGAAAGATGAGGCTTTCTGCTCCTGTAAAGATTTACAGCCTTGGAAACACTGTACAGGGTCGCTGTGAGTCAGAACCAACTCCATGGCACATAACAACAACAACAACTGTGAAACCTTTCCTTCATCTGCAAAGTAAAGACAAGAATACAGATCGTGTTTGGTTATTGTGAGGGTTGGGTGTGATACATGCTTGATTATTGTAAGGACTGGGTGTGAACACTATGGCAATGTCTGACATAAAATAAATACAACAAAAACTAAAACTCAGTGCCATCAGTAGGACTCCAATTCTTGACTGGCTCATGTGTTTACACAGTAGAACTTCTTTTCTTCCACAGTGCTGTTGGGTGGGTTCAAATAGTCAATCTTTAGGTTAGTCTTTGTTACAAACCATTGGTGGCCCTAAACGATCCTATGTGGCATAGTAGATATTAAACAGTGGTTACTGCTCTCACCAATGTACCCATTCAGTGATAAAAACTTCTTACCTTGAAAGATACAATAGACTCTCATTGGTTAGCCTGCCTCCGGGTTGCTTTCCTCTTCCTAAACACCATTTAATCTTATCTTGCTAAACACCACTTCTACCAGGTCAGTCCCTAACTCAGAAGCCTTCAATTGTTTATGTTCATATTCTGGATTGAATCGTGTCCTCCAAAATATTTTGCTGGAAATTCTAACCCCTATGGCAGTAGAGTCCTGGTGTGGTGCTGTGGGTTAACGCACTAGACTGCAAAGTCGGTTTGATCCACAAGGTCAGTCATTCAAGCTCATCAGCCACTCCTCAGAAACCCTATACAGGGTCGCTATGGGTTGGAACCAACTGGATAGCACTTAACATTAATGACTGTGGTTGTCCCATTCAAGATAGGAATTGAGTAGGACATATCTTGAGTCAATCGCTTATGAGGTATAAAATGAGTAGATTAAGGAAACCATGTCACATGGACATCTCCAAGGAACCAGGAAACAAAAGCTGAAGAGGCAAGGAACTTTCTCCAGAACTAAAAGACACAGAAGGCCTATCCCTAAAGCCAGCTCTCTGAACTCAGATTTTTAGGTTGCTAAATTGTGTACTCTGGTAGTGTAGTGGTTACAAATCAGGCTGTGTACCACAAGGTCAGCAGTTTGAAACTACCAGCTGTTCCGCGGGAGAAAGATGAGGCTTACATAACAACAACAAACTGTGAGCTCTGATAGCATAGCGATTACGAATCGGGCTGCGAACCTCAAAGTTTGATACTACCAGCTGTTCGGTGGGAAAAGATGAGGCTTTCTGCTCCCATAAATATTTGCAGCCTCGGAAACCCTGTGCAGGGTCATGATGAGTCAGACTGAATCCACAGTACTTAACAACAACAACAACAAACTGTGAGAGTCCTTGTGCGGCACAGTAGGATAAGCACTGAACTACTAGTCACAAGATCAGCAGTTCAAACCTACCAGCTGCTCCTCAGAAACTCTAAACAAGGTTCAATGAATCAGAACTGACTTGACAGCACTTAACAGCAATAACACAGCAAAGTGTGAGAAAATAAATTTCTGTTTCTTAAAAGCCATCCACTTGTGGTATTTCTTTTATATCAGAACTAGAAAATGAAGACAATTGTCTACAAGATTAAGCTTCAAATGCTTGGTTTGGCATTTGAAATAAAATGCTCAATCTACATTTCACCCTTCTCTGTGCTATTGATTTGGCATATTTGACCTTGTATAATACTTTTTTCTTATTATGAACAAGCTTTATCTGTTAAATGTACGTAACTTTTTAGAAAGATATTTTGTCATTGTCAAATGCCATCGAATTGTTTCTGACATATAGCAACCCTGTACGGGGTTTCCAAGGAGCGGCTGGTGGGTTTGAACTGCTGATCTTTAGATTACCAGTCAGTGTTCATCCTATAGCGTCACACTAGAACTCTAGAAAGAAATTAACCATTTGTTTTTTTTATTTTTTTGCAAAAATTCCCTTATAGAAAATATTTGTATGGTCTACTATACACAGAAAAATTCTAAAAAATGACTCTTGATAGTAAGATTGCTAGCCAGACAGAGAGGCAATGATACATAACAATGATGGGGAAAGTAGACAGTATTTCAGTAACTAGTACCTATATATCTTGTAACTTCTTCTTGAATCCTTTTGAAATTGTTGTTGTTGTGTGCCGTGGAGTCGGTTCCGACTCATAGCGACCCTGTACAGGGTTTCTGCAACTGTAAATCTTTACGGGAGCAGAATGCCTCATTTTTCTCCTGTGGAACAGCTGGTAGTTTCGAACTGCTGACCTTGTGGCTCGCAGCCCGATTCGTAACCACTACACTACCAGAGCTCCTTAGGAAAGCAAAAATAGTGTTACAACTTGAGATAAAGGATAGTTTAGAAAAATATTTTCTTACAAAATCTTCAAACTCTTTAAGCATAACATATTTTATTTATATGCAAGTTCAAGGGGGAAGTTTGAGTTTTTTTTATCTCCTAAAACAAACTGCAGGACTAAGAGTACATTATCATTCTATTAGTAAATTAAGTCAATTGAATATTTGGGATCAGAATCCAGATCTTTTATCTCATGGTCAGGCACTCAAAGAAAGAAATTAATATAAGTATTTTCTGGATACCAGGATGCCCTGGATGATAAGTCAAAGACTATTACAATGTTTATAATGAAACCTTGTTCATCAGACTCAAAGTGAATATATCAAAAAATATAGAGTAGAGTTCCAGTGCTCGTCAGTCAGATTGTCATACTGAGGTGGCTTGTGTGTTGCTGTGAAGCTGGAAGTCTTGTCACCAGGATCTTAAATACCAGCAGGGGCACCCGTGTGCTGGAGTTCTGGACTCCTTAACACAAGGACAGCAGTTCAAACCCACCAGTTACTCCTTGGAAACCTAAACAGGGATACTATGAGTGGAAACCAACTTGCTGGCACTTAACAACAACAAGGGCACCCATAGTGGACAGATTTCAGTGGAGTTTCTAGACTAAAAAAGACTAAAAAGAAGATGTGAACCACTTATGAAAGGCTAGCCAATGAAGACCTTATGAATAGCACTGGACTACTGTATGATATAGTGACAGTGAATGAGACCCTCAGGTCAGAAGGCACTCAAAATATAATGGCAGAAGAGCTGCTTCCTCAATGTTGAGTTTACTATAATGATGTAGATAGAATTGGGATCTTCATTTGCTGATCAGGCATAACTCAAAATAAGAAGAAACAGTTACAAACATCCATTAACAATCAGAACTTGGAATGTACAAAGTACAAATCTAGGAAAATTTGAAGTTGTAAAACCTGAAAAAAAAAAATGCATAAAGATTGATATAATAGGCATCGGTGAGCTGAAATGGACTGGTATTGACCATTTCAATCAAATAATCATATGGCTTACTATGCCAAGAATGACGAATTAGAGAGGAAATGTGTTCCATTCATCATCAATGAAAGCATTTCAAGATCTATCTTGAAATACAATGATACTGTAATAGGATAATATCCATACGCCTACACGGTAGACCAGTTAATATCACTATTACTCAAATTTATACACTAACTACTAAAGCCAGGGATAATTAAATTGAATCATTCTACCAACTTTTTTAGTCTGAAATAGATCAAACATGCAATAAAGATGCATTGAACACCAATTTTACTCAAACAATTTCAGAACATAGAAAAGGATGGAAAACTCCAAAATGCATTTTAGGAAGTAAGAATAACCCTTGTAACAAAACCAGGCAAAGACATCACTAAAAAAGAAATGCATAAACCAATATTATTCAAGAACATAGATGTAAAAATTCTCAACAAAATCCTAGCCAACAGAATTCAACAATATATCATACATCATGACCAAGTGGGATTCATTTTAGGGGTGCAAGGACAGTTTAATTTTAGAAAACAATCAACATAATCCACCATACAAATAAGAAAAAGAAAAAAACCACATAATCACATCGATTGATACAGAAAAGGCATCTGACAAAACACAATATCCATTCCTGATAAAAACACTCAACAAAGTAGGAGTTTAAGGGAAGTTTCTCAACACAATTAAGAGCATATACACAAATCCAACAGTCAATATTACCCTCAATGGAGAGAAACTGAATATATTCCCATTGTGTACAGGAACCAGACAAAGATGACCTTTATCATCACTCCTATCCAATATTGTGTTGGAAGACTTAGCCAGAACTGTAAGACAAGAAATGGAAATTAAAGACATCCAAATTAGCAAAGAACTAAAACTCTAGTTGCAGATGTTATGATCTTATACATAGAAAATCCCAAAGACTCAGAAAGAAAATTACTGGAACTCATTGAAAGATTCAGCAAAGTGGCAGGGTATAAGAACAATATGCAAAAATCAGCTGGATTCCTATATACTAGTAAAGATAGCTCTGCAAAAGAAATTAGGAAAACAATACCATTTACAATAGCCATCTCAAACATGAAATACGAATAAATCTAAGTAGAGAAGCAAATGACCTATACAAAGAAAACTACAAAACACTACCACAAGAAACCAAAAGAGACTTACAAAAATGGAAGAATATACTATGCTCATAGATTGAAAGACTTAACATTGTGAAAATGTCAACAATAACCAAAGCAATCTATAGATATAACACAATCCCATCCACATTCCAACATCATTCTTTAAAGACAGGAAAAACTAGTCACAAAGTTTATAAGGAAGGGAAACACACCTCAGATAAGCAAAGCACTGCTTGAGAAGAAAAACAAAGTTGGAGGTCTTTCGCTCTCTGTTCTCAAAATTTTCTACACAGCTACAGTGGTCAAAACAGCCTGATACTTGTACAATGAAAGATACATAGATCAATGGAACCAAATTGAGAACGCAGAAGTAAATCCATCTACATATAGTCAGCTGATCTCTGACAAAGGGTCAAAATACATTAAATGGGGACAAGATAGTCTTTTGAACAAATGGTGCTGGAAAAATTGGAAATTGATTTGTAAAAGAATGAAACTAGACCTATATCTCACAACATATATAAAAACAAACTTAATGTAGATTAAAGATTTAAATGTAAAACATAGAACTATAAACATCATCAATGAATAAATAGGGACAAACTTAGGGGCTCTAATATACAGAATACATACACTATCAAACATTTACTAAAAACACACAAACAGCAGAAGACAAAATAGATGACTTGGGCCTCCTCAAAAGTAGACACTTTTGAGAATAAAAAGATTTCTCCAAAAGAGGAAAAATAGAGCCAACAAACAGAAAAAAATGTTTTGAAATGACTTATCGGACAAGGGACTAATCTCTAAAATTTATAATAAATTACAACAGCTCTTGAGTCCTGGTGTGGCATTGTGGGTTAATGCATTAGACTGCAAAGTTGGTTTGATCTGCAAGGTCAGCTGTTCAAGCTTACCAGTAGCTCCTTGGAAACTCTATACAGACTCGCTATGGGTCAAAACCTACTCGATCGCACTTAACAGAACAACAAGGACACCTCTGTAAGAACACAAAACAAATAAATAATTAAAAAATAGGCACAGGACAGGAACAGACACTTTACCAAAGAAGACATTCAGACAGCCAACAAACATAGGAAGAAATATTCATGATCATTAGCATTGTTGTTTGTTGTTGTTAAGTGCCACCAAGTTGGTTCCAACTCATAGAGATCCTATATAGAGTTTCTGAGGAGCAGCTGGTGGGTAATGCAAATCAAAACAACAATGAGATAACATCTCACACTAGCTTTAATAGTAAAGTTAAAAAAACAAAAACACAACAAATGCTGATGAGGATGTGGAGACACTGGGACCCTCTTACATTGCTGGTGGGACTGTAAAATGGTTCAACTACATTGGAAAGTGGTGTGGCATTTCTTCAGAAAGTTGGAAATAAAAATACCATATGAGTCACCAATCCCTCTACTTGGTTTATATCTACAGAAAATAAGATCCATGACATGGGTAGCTATATGCATAGCAGTGTATATAGCACTATTCACAAAAGCAAAAAGATAGAGGCAGCCTAAATGCTCATCAGTGGAAGAATGAAGAAACAAACTTTGGTATATACATACAATGGAATACTATGCAACCTGGAAGAATAACAACGGATGTTTAAAACACCTCATAACATGGACAAACATGGAGAACATTATGCTGAGTGAAATAAATCAATCACAAAATGATAGATATTGTATGAAAGCACTATTATAGAAACTCAAGAAAAAGCTTTCATACTAAAAGAAACATTCTTTGATGATTACCAGGGGTGGAAGGGAAGGGAGAATAATTCATTGGCCAGAGAGTAGACACATGTTATCTCAGGTGACTGGGATGGAATACTACAAGAAGGGGAGGGCAATACACAAGAAGAGGAAGGCTAGCAGAAAAACGATAAAGATAGGTGAAGGTACATGGAGGCAAGGACTAAAGGCAAGGACTATATAAACAACCTTGTAATAACAGTGTTCTGTGTGTAGACACAGGGTGAATGGGTACGGGGGAAAAGTGGGATATATGTGTGTGTGTATCCCACAAATATGTAAGAGTTTGAAAGAGAATATTTATACATAGGTAACCACAGGAAGGAAGTGGGACAAGTGTTGTTGCATGGAGGAGGAAGTGGGTTGACATGTTTCATCTCAATATGCAAGATGTGTTGGACTGCAAGCTTGGTTTAAACCACAAGATGAGCAGTTTAAGCTCACCATCTGCTCTTCGGAACCCCTATACAGGGTTGCTATGAGTCAGAATTGACTTGTTGGGCACTTACCAGCAACAACAACATAGGCAAAATATTGAGTGACATAGGAAGCATTAAAAGAAGAAAGAAAGAGCCATTGTACCACAAATAATTGGTGGCTATTCAACCATTTCAAAAGGTAGCATATGATTAAAATCTGATGAAGGAAGGTGTCCAAGCTTTGCTGGAGGTATTGATTAAAAACAAAGTTCCAGGAATTGATGGAATACAAATGGAAATGTTTCAATAAACTGATGAAGCACTGAAGGTGCTCACTCACTTATGCCAAGAAATTTGGAAGACAGCTACCTGATCAACTGATTGGTAAAGTTATATATTGGTGCCTATACCAAAGAAATTGATGGAATAAGAATTGAGGTCTTTCAGGAAAGTGAGGCAGCACAGGAGGCACTCACTCATCTCTGCCAGGAAATTTGGAAGACAACTGTCTGG
>NW_006408694.1:843987-863483 GCF_000296735.1 Chrysochloris asiatica
CGAACATTGTTTCGTTCTGCTGTGCATGGAGTCGCTATGAGTCGGTTCCGACTCGATGGCACCTGACAACAACAACAATACCAAAGAAAGGTGACCAAATGGAATGCAGAAATCATTGAACAATATCATTAATATCACAAGCAAGTAAAATTTTACTGAAGATAATTGAAAAAATGATTGCAGGAGTCTATCTACAGAGAGCTGCCAGAAATTCAAGCTGGATTCAGAAGATGACTTGGAATGAGGGAAATCACTGCTGAAGTAGATGGATCTTTGCTGAAAATGGAGAATACCAGAAAGATGTTTGCTTGTGCTTTATTAATTGTGCAAAAATATTCAACTGTCTGGATTGCAACAGACTATGGATAATATTAAAAACAATGGGTATTCTAGAACACTTAATTGTGCTCATGAGGAACCTGTACATAGCTCACGAGGCAGTTGTTAGAACAGAACATTGAGATAGTAAATGATTTAAAATCAGAAAAAGTGTGCACCAGGGTTGTATCTTTTCACTATACTTATTCAATATGCTGAACAAATAATCCAAGGTGCTGGATTATATAAGAAGAACATGACATCAGAATTGGAGAAAGACTCATTAACAGCATGCAAGTTACATATGATACAACCTTACTTACTGGCTGTTAAGAGGACTTGAGTTACTTACTAATGAAGATCAAAGAGTACAGTCTTCAGTACGGATTGCACCTCAACATAAAAAGAAAAAACCAGAAGTCCTCACAACTGCACCAATAAATAGCATCATGAAAAATGATCAGAGAAAAGATTGGATTTGACAAAGATTTAATTTTGTTTGGATCCATAATCAATGTACATGGAAGTAACAGTCAAGAAATCAAACTATGTATTACACTAAGCAAATCTGCTGCAAAAGACCTCTCTCTTTAAAGTATTCAAAAGTAAAGACATCATTTTGAGAACTAAGTTGCACCTGACCCAAAGTCATGGTATTTTCAATCGCATCATATGCATTTTGAGGCCTGGTGGCATATTGTTGGGTTGTTAACCTGTTAACCTCATGGTCAGTGGTTTGAATCCACCAGATGCTCAATGGGAGAAAGATGTGGCCATCTGCTCCCCTAGATATTTACACCCTAGGAAGCCCTATAAAGGGTTGCCATGAGTCAGACCCACTCAACAGCACACCACCACTGCCATCACCATGTGCAGCATTATATTACAAATTTGGCTGCCAACCAAAAGGTCTACAGTTCAAATACGCTAGCCGCTCCATGGGAAAACAATGAGAATTTCTACTACCATAAACTATACAGCCTTGGAAACCCAAACGGGCAGTTTTACTGTATCTGATGGGGTCCCAATGAGTCAGGATTGACCTGATGGCAGTGGGTTTTGGTTTCCTTATGCATGTGAAAGTTGGACAAAGAATGAAAAAGACTGTAGAAGAACTGATGCATTTGAATCATGGTATTGGCAAAGAATATTGAAAGTACCATGGCTGCCAGAAGAACAAACAAATCTGTCTTTTTAGAACTTCAGCCAGAATGTTCCTTAGAAGTAAGGGCAGTAAGACTGCACTGCTTGTACTTTGGACCTGTTATCAGGAAGGATGAATCACTGTAGAAAGACATCATGCTTCATGAAGTGGAGGGTCAGCAAAAAGAGAAAGTGCCTCATCAGATGGACTGACACAGTGGCAGGAACAATGGGCTTACGTATAACAACAATTGTGAGGATGGCACAAGACCAGGCAGTGTCTCATTATGTGTGCACAGTGTTGTGATGAGTCAGAACCGACTCAACAGCACAACAATATTAACATCTTCCAAAAGGACTACTTCTTGTAAGCTGCTAGCCAAAACACAGCTGAAATTATGTTTCATATCTTTCCCTTTGACTGGAGTGCAATTTTCTCAGAAATGTTTAATGTGCATTTATTTATCATCTTGTTGTTGTTGTTAAGTGCCATTGACTCGATTCCAACCCATAGCAACCCTGTGTAGAATTTCCAAGGAGCAGCTGGTGAGGTTGAACCGCCAGCCTTGCAGTTCAAATGACTGCAGTCTGGTGCATTAACCCACAGTGTCACACCAGGACTCCATTTATGATCGATTATGCATTAAATATGTTTTATGTATTTCAAGAGAGACATAAAATAAAATAAATCAGAGGCTCAGTTTTGACTCTCATAAGTGATTAATTCTTATTTGAAATTTAAGTAATATGTTAAATATTGAATGTCTGTATAGAATTACATTGCAGTGAATTACTTCATATGGCTCTTCACCTATTGTGTTTGTAACTTCCACCAAGCAACACCTTTCCCCACCTATGATGTTGAACAGGTTTCAGTGGAGCGTCTAGACTAAGATGGACTAGGAAAAAAGTGCTGGCAATGTACTTCTAAAAATCAAGAAATGACAACTCTATGGATCACAATGGTCTGATCCACAACTGATCAATGGAAAAAGAGGAGTGGCCTAATTTACATTTGACTCAAGTCTCTCCCATCATTCCAGATATTAAGTTAAGGTTTACATGAAGATGTTAACTGCTGCAACTTCTGAGAACAGATTAAATAATACTTTGGCTTTTTTTTTTTCAAATCACTAAAAATATTCATATTTTGCATTGACTGTACAGTCTGCCCCCATTTTGTACTGTGAAAGCATTGCTTTTCAGATCAGTAAGGATGCTTCTAGCCTGCCTGGTGTGATATAACACATTGCCATGTGCAGGCCATCCAGTTCTGCAAGAGATGTTTGAGATCAAGTGGTGACATGAGAGCAGGTACAGAAGGACCAGGCAACTTCACCTTTCCACTAAGAAACTGGGACTCGGGGGGAACTGCAATTGCTGATGGCTCAATTGTGCTCCTTGATTAATGCCACTTCCTCTTGCTCACACTGCTCTGCCAGTAGATATGGGTCCTGTGTTGTACAATCAAATAAATGAATTTCATGGGTTGGAACTAACTCTATGGCACTTTCTAGCTGGAAAAAACTAAAGAAAAAAATTTAATCTCTCCAAGTAATTTTTCTTTATCTTTAAAAAAAAAGCACTTACTGTAATGATAAAGATTAAAATAGACTTAGTATAACAAACCAAAACCACTTGTCTTTGACTCAATTCTGACTCATCGTGAGACCATGTCCATCAGCATGCGACTTATCCAACAGGTATTTAATGGCTGATTGTTTGGAAGTAGATGTCTAGGTCTTTCTTCTGAGGCATTTCTGCTAGCAACTGAACATGTTATCCATCTGTACTATACATGGACTAAACATACGTTGTTGTTGTTAAGTGCTGTTGAATTGGTTTCGACTTATAGAGACCCTGTATAGGGTTTTGAAAGAGCTGTTGTAGGTTCTTAATAATTTGTTTTAGGGTAGTATACATGTGCTATCTTCTACCTCTTGCCATGCTTTGTCTTGACTTTCACAGCTAAGTGTGCATAGGTCTCACTTCTCTAGGGAAGGGAACATAATTCGCTTATGTTTACAGATGAACAGCACATATTATTGACCATATATTAACGTAGGTTAGAGATTATTTTCATAATTTTATTCTTAGTTCAAAATACAAATGTTAGGAAAATGGCAAATGACTTCAGTGTAGCAGTCTTTCAGAGTCTATCCGTGCATGCCTTAAAAGAGTGAGGTGTTTGAGATATGAAAGTTAATTACATACTTGTAGTTCATGATGCAGTGCTGGTGTGGCGCTGTGGGTTAATGCGCCGAACTGCAAAGATAGTTTGAACTGCAAGGCCAGCAGTTCAAGCTCACCAGCTGTTCCTCGGAAACCCTATACAGAGTCGCTATGAGTCGGAACCAACTCGACTGCACTTAAAAACAACAACAGTTTATGATATGTGTATTAGTGGACAGAAACAAAGATTTTATATTTTTGAAATATAAAACTATTTCAAATTCACTAGAGTCATCAAATCTATGTTGTTGTTGTTGTCTGGTGCCATCGCGTCGGAACCGACTCATAGCGACCCCATGCACAGCAGAATGAAACAATGTCCAATCCTGGGCCAACCTCACTACCGCTGCCACACTTGACGCCATCAATGATGCCACCTAACTGATCCATCTCATTGGGGGTCTTCCTCTTTTTCTCTGACCTTCCATCTTACCCAGCATGACGTCCTTCTCCAGTGACTGTTCTCTCCGGACAATGTGTCCAAAGTAGGAGCCATCCTGGCCTCCAAGGAGCACTCTGGCTGCACTTCGTCCAAAACAGATCTACTGGTTCTTTTGGCAGTCCACGGCACTTTCAGTATTCTCCTCCAACACCACAACTCAAAGGCATCAATTCTTCTACGATCTTCCTTATTCACTGTCCAGCTTTCGCATCCATATGAGGTTATTGAAAATACCATGGCTTGGGTCAGGCGCACTTAAGTCCTCAAGCTGACATCTCTGCTCTTCAGTACTTTAAAAAGTTCCTGTGCAGCAGATTTGCCCAATGCAATACGTCGTCTGTTCTCTTGACTGCTGTTTCTGTGAGTGTTGACAGTTGATCCAAGAAGAATGAAGTCCTTGACAACTTCAATCTCTTCTCCATTGATAAGAATGCTGTTTATTGGTCCAGTGGTGAGGATTTTTGTTTTCTTAACATTGAGATGCAATCCATATCTAAGGCTGTGCTCTTTGATCTTTATAAGTATATGTTTCAAGCCCTCTTCACTTTCAGCAAGCAAGGTTGTATCATCAGCATATCGCAGGTTGTTAATGAATCTTCCACCAATCCTGACGCCACGTTTTTCTTCATAGAACCCAGCTTCTCGTATTATTTGCTCAGCATACAAATTAAACAAGTATGGTGAAAGAACACAACCCTGTCGCACACCTTTCCCAATTTTAAAACATTCAGTGTTCCCATGCTCTGTTTGAACAATTGCCTCTTGGTCCAGGTACAGATTTCTCAGAAGTACAATTAGTGTTCTGGAATACTCATACTTCTCAATGTTGTCCAAATCTATAAGGTGTCTTATTTTTAAGTATCAAGACATGACTTGATATTTAATAGTTTTTAATTTTTGTTAGAATTTTTCTTAGAGAAAAAAAAAAATCAAAGAATTATATGTGAGGTAAGATTTCCTTTGCTCTGACTTGATTATAATTTTTTTCAATGTATTTCTTTTCTCCTTCCTTTTTCACTCTGCAACGCAGATGTCACAATGACCCTAATAGTCTTCATGGAAAAAATTAGTTGTAAAGAGACCAAGCTGCCACAAAAAAAAAAAAAAAAGAAAGAAAAAAAATGAACAAAATTCAGACCAGTTACAATTTCTAGGGAGAAACTGCTCTCCTTCTGCTGTAACAATGTGTGCTGTACTAAAATGTTCCTACCCTATAATTTCAATATTGAAACCAAATTTTATTTTCCCAAATGCTCTTTCTTGTTGTAGGTCTACATTGCCCTATTAATTTGTCAAATCTGATAATAAAGAAATTAACAAAAACTTGTTTCCTGAAAAGTGGGAGGCTCTGTCTTACATGAAACACTTGGGTGAAGGTTAGGTATCTTGGGGGAGCAGAGAGGAGGGCAACTCCTTCCAGTGTTCACTGCGAAGAGAATGATCTGAATGTCTCCTCCTTTGGAAAGTAAGTTATTTGAAGTCAATAGCCACCCATATTCATTTTTGTATACCAAGAGTCCATCATAATGCCCAGCATATAGTAGGTACTCAGCAAATGTTTCCAGATATCAAGCATGGCTCCCACATTATGAGGTTCTTTGCTTGACCAAAAGGTGATGAAAGTTGAAGGCAAACTAACACTTCACCTGCTCCCTGGGTAGTGGAGTGACCTTGAGTTTCTGGTTGAGGTTGAGACAAACTGTTAAAGACAATAGAGAAGAGACATTGAGGTCAAAATTGTTTTGTAAATGTTATCAGAGTCTGCTGAACTTTTTCCAGTTGATTGTAGGGGTTCATTATGCTGAAGATAATTCAAAAATGGCTGTAACAGTACATCAGTAGAGAACTGCCAGAAATTCAAGCCAGATTTAGAAAAGGACATGGAACTAGGGATATCATTGCTGATATAAGATGGGTCTTGGCTGAAAGCACAGAATACCAGAAAGATGATTACTTGTGTTTTTTTGATCATGCAAAGGCTTTCAACTGTATGGATCATGACAAGCTATGGAGAGCATTGTGAAGAATGGGTATTCTAGAACACTCAATTGTGCTCATGAGGAACCTGCACTTAGACTAAGAGGAAGTAATCTGAACAGAACAAGGGAATACTGGATGGTTTAAAATCAGGAAAGGTATGTGCCAGGGTTGTATACTTTCCCCATACTTATTCGATCTGTATGTCTTGAGCAAATAATTCAAGAAGCTGGGCTGTATGAACAAGAGCATGGCATCAAGACTGGAAGAAGACTCATTAGCAAAGACTCCTTAACAAGCTGTGATATACAGATGATACAACCTTGCTCACTGGAAGTGGAGTTAAAATACTTAGTGATAAAGATCAAAAACCACAGCCTTCAGTATGGCTTGTACCTCAATGTAAAGAAAATAAAAATCCTCAAAACTGGACTAATAAATAACATAATGATAAATAAAGAAAAGATTGAAATTTTCTAAAACTTCATTTTGTTTGGATCCACAATCAATACTCATGCAAGCAGCAGCTAAGAAATCAAACATCTTGCATTAAGCAAAACTGTTGCACAAGAGCTTTTTAAAGTGTTCAAAAGCAAAGATATCAGTTTGAAGACAAGGTGTCCCTGACCCAAGTCATGGTATTTTCAATAGCATTTAAAAGTTGTACAATAAATAAGGAAGGCGACTATTAAAAGTACCATCAGAACAAATATGTTTTTGAAAAAGTACATTCAGAATGCTCTTAGAAGCTAGGATGTTGGGACTTGTCTCTCCTGCTTCAGACATGTTTATCACAAAAGATTAGTCTCTGCAGAAGGCCATCAAAGTGGAGGGTCTGCAAAAATGAATAAGACCCCCAATGAGATGGATTGGCACAGTGGCAGCAGCAATGGGCTCAAGCATAACAACAATTGTGAGGATGGTGTAGGACAAGGCAGTGTTTTGTTTTGTTGTACATAGGGTTTCCATGACTTGATGGTACCTAACAACAAGAAGTTGTTGTTGAGTGCCGTCAAGTCAGTTCCTACTTACAGTGGCCCTGTATAGGGTTTACGAGGAGCAGTTGGTGAGCTTGAATTGCTGACCCTGTCGTTCAAACCCGATCTTGCTGTCTAGCGCATTAACCCACAGAGCCACACTAGGATTCAAGAAGTAGGGGCTCAATAAATTTAGTGATTTAAGTAGAAAAATCGCATAGGATTTTGCTATAATCAAGATAATCATTTATTGATGATCATGATATGCATGATAATCACTGGACTGCTAACCACAGGTCTGGCCATTTGAGCCCACAAGCTGCTCTGCAGGAGAAAGGTGAGGCTTTCTGCTCCCGCAAGCTTTACAGTTTCAGAAATGCTATACAGGGTCACTATGAGTCGGAACTGACTTGATGGCACTTAACAAGATACTGATAATGATAATTTTGGCTTCACCAGTCTCAGGATTATTTGTTCTTTTTGTACCTATTTGTCAAGATTTAAATTAGAGGGGAGAAATTGGTCAATGATTCAGGCAATTTGTTAAATTTCTAACATCATCCAGCTTATCACTTAGTTCCAAAACTAAAATTGTCCAAGTCAGCGGGGACAAAATCCCAAGCCAGCAGCTGAGACAAGTTGGCATCAAGCCAGCTTTGTGTTGGTGTTAGAAGGATACAGGCCATTGTTTCTAGTAAAATGATATTGAACATTATTACTCAGCCTTTTGTAAATAAATCACAGGTCTGGTCTTTCATTTCCAGGAAATGGATCTCCCCATTTTTCAGCGCTCTCTAAATGTCTAGGACTTTGATTACATTTATATTGGAACCCAATTCCTTGGCTCAGAGTCCACTCCTTTTCCTGCATCTCAGTCCCTCTGGCTAAGATGTTGCTCTCCTGTTACCACTTTGCCACCAATCAATTCTCCACAGAGAGTGTCCTGGCAGTGTGCTTCTCCTGATTACCAGCTGTAGAGAGCCAACTCCAGCTATTGACCTTCCACTGCAATGAGGCCATTGCAGTGGGAGATTACGTTCTTATGTGGTCAGTGGATGAAAGTGTCCTACAGAGATGACTCTCAACAACCTCTGAGGTGAAAAGGCCATGCTCCGATCTCTTCATCATAAGGGTGTCATAACAAATCCTAATATTTAACATGGAAACTGTATTTTATGAATTCTGCTGTCTTAGATTTGGTCTGAATTCCTTTTTTTAATAAGGTTTGAAGTGATGGGCATGATAATCTAATCTATTAAAGGCATCCTCAATGATTTTGTAGTACAACCCCAGACTCAAAGTGACAAAATAAATCTGAGGTTAGAAAAGTGATGGCTAATTGGGAAACTGAGGTTTTTAATTGTTTACTTGTGATCAGTCACTTTAGAGACATTTAGAAACAAAACTCAGACCACCTTAATACTACTTTAGATGTGAGTAGCTAATTCAATGCTTACTCAAAGCAAGTAATTGTTTTGACTCATTGTCTATGATAGGAAGCCAAGTAATCCAGTAAAATATTTGAAACATGTGACTATTAAAATTCTTCAGAAATGAACAAGCTAAAGATTTTCAATTTTGGACATTTCCCAGTTTGTAACTTTCCAGAACAGATGTCTACAAATACTCCTCCATAAGTGAGATTTGTATTAGTTTACATACTAGTGGAGGTGGTGAATATAGATGGGAAGGGAAAGTGGGAGAGAAAAGAGAAGAAAAATATGATTCAAAATGCTTTTAAAAAATCAGTAAATTGAGTTGTGCTTATTCTTCTCAGGTATTATTCTCTTCAGGCACAATAACGTATTTTAGGGTATAAATATCTGATATACAAGGTCACAATTATTTTTCAAAAGACAAGCTTAAACAATTCATTCAGGCAATTTGCTTGTTTTGTACATGAGGAAGCTGAGATTCAGTAGGATAGTTGATTGCAAGGTGCCCCAGAACTAGAATTCAGTTGTCTGGGCCTTTGGCCCAATTCTCTGCCCACCATGCTAATCTGTTTGAGGCAGACACTCACACATACATGCATTTGGGCCCCTTCCTCTTCTGGGGCTTATTACATCAAGCTCTGTGGAGGGAAGATTGCACCTGTGGTGAATGAAATGTTAACTCTCCTGAACTCTATGGAGGTGGCTACCACTGGCCAGCTCTGTGAGTGAAATTTCAAGGATATTTGGACTTTAGGGAAAATGACCCAGAAAAGAAAAGACACAAAATGCAAGACAATATTATCAAGAATGGAATGTAAGTGATAAAGTTGAAATTTTAAACTGTAATAAGCAGTTCCTTAAAACAAGCAAACAACATTCTGTAGATTGCCAATGTATTAAGTGCAGAATTCAAGCCACCACAAGTTCACGTTTCCCTGAAATATTCATTTCACTGGAGACACTGATTGCAGATTTAATTGACCTAGTATACCTCACATTTCAGAAAGAAAGTACTAAACTATTATAAGCAAAATTCATCAATCTCAGACTATTTTTAACTGGATGCTGCAGCTACAGAGTCCTCCCCATACTTGTTCCCTCCCCTGGCAGTCTTATTTTTTTTAAGCAGTGGAAAGTAAATGTTTATGAAAAGCTTCCCAGTCAGCTATTCCTTTTAATTAGCAGTCCCCTTAGGAGTCGATCTCCTTCTGTTATTCCCTGAAGAACCAGGTTAGCTACAATCTGCACTTAATACTGAATTTGCACCAGAGAAACTAATTAGATACAGAGTATAAGAATTTCTTAATGCTTCCATTCTTTTAATTCAGTCCAAACCACTAAGACTCTGAGTCATATCCAACAGCACTTAGGGATTGAGGTAGAAAATCAATGGGTAGAGCAGAACAAGGGAGGGGACAAAGGAAAAGAAACAAACATTGAATAATTCAGACAGACTTGCTGCAATAAAGAACCACATAACCACACTTAGCATTGTAAACCATCATTCTCAACTAAAAACACTGTGATATTCATTCAAAACCATTCATAAATGATACCTCTGTCTAACAGAGTTTCCATTTTCAATAGGTTTATTCTATAATCAACTTTTAAAAAGTGGTCTACACGATGACGTGGGGTGATGGAGCAGCTGGGGACTTTAGATCCAGAGAGGGAAAGCGACTGTATGCTGAAGACTGGGGGGTGGGGGGTAGTGTAGGGGGCAGACTTGCAGGGTATACCCTTTGGTTGGTTGATGATGCATGGAGGGGATTGTAACCATGGCAATGAGACAATATACGATAGAATGAATGTAAAACTAATGTTTCCCATGTAAACTATCATATAATTCATAATAAAAAAAAATTTTTTTTAGGTGGTCTACATAGAAAAGTCACCAGTATAATCCTGAATCAAAGGTATATATGGACTTCTAGAGATTACTGGATATCAGGAATGGGCGAGCCAGGGCTTGCGGGACAATGTGGGGGAGACTGGAGTGTGGTGTGAAGTCTTCCCACTTCCTAGCCTGAGTATAGGGGCTACTGGTCAAAGGAGTTAGAAAGGAGATGATCTGGACTTTGGGTGGGGAACTTCCCTCAACAGAGTTTTAAAAAAAATAAGAGAAAATGTATGTGAAAGCATTTTAGAAACTGTATAGTATTAGCATGAGATATAATTGCTGTTTTGGAGTGGGGACCTCATAAAAGTGAATTCATCTGAAATCAGTAATTTGAGCAAACTGAATTCAGGCAAATTGTTAGGTCCATTATATCTTGTCCAAATAACTAGTTTCAATGCCTTCTTCAATGTTTTGGCCTCATGCAGCCATGGATTAGAGTCTGAGGTCCTTAGATGGCAGGGACTTCAAGCAACTCATCAATGCATCACCTTGCCTTCACTGCAAACCAAACTAAACCACAGGTAATCATCTAATTCTCAGGATTCTTCAGAGAGCTGCTAGATTGTTCCTGTGTTAAGATGGGTTTTTTTTTTTTTTCCACTTAGTGAAGTGCATTGAAAGATGTAAAACACATTAAATATGCCAGTATTTCTTTAAATTACTAAAGGAATAGATACTTTCTTTTTTCTTTTCATAGACTATGGGTTGAACACATATTGGGCATTTTCCAGATGGAAAGGTATTATAGAGAGGTGTCACAGAATTAAAAGCTCTGCCAATTGGCTTGGGAGCTAAGTCCTGTCTGGGAACGCAAGCCTGAGGGAGTGACCCCTACAGAAGACCCTCTAAAAGGTCCTTTTCTGTAACTAGTTTGTGTGTCACTGAAAAATAAATGCTGTGTATTTACTCAGCAGCATTGCCCAGGAAATGCACCTCACTCACTTTGACTCCACAGGAAACCCAATCACTGGTCATGGTTGTTATTGTTGTTAAGTACCTTCCAGTCAGTTCCAGCTCATAGGGTTTCCAAGGAGAAGCTGATGGGTTTGCACTACTGACCTTTTGTTTAGTAGTCCAGTGCTAATCCTATAGTGGCATACCAGGATGTAATCATTGATTACATCTCTAAAACTTCCATTTGACCATGGACTGCAAACTCCTACAAGTTAGCCCCTGTGTTCTCAGCACTGGGCACTCAACAGCCGCTCGATCAATGGGTGTTCAGGCTATATGGTTATGAAATGAGTATGTCCTGCTTACAACAGGTCTATCTATCCCATTCTATTTATGTTTTAAAGTTGATGCATTACTATAACCTGGGACTGCTTTACCTCAGAACACTCAGGAAATGCATTCATAATCTCAAAATAACTGATCATGAAGATGACCTCATGAAACCACCTAGCTCAAGAATAGTAAATGAATGGTTATCTGTACTCTGTTCACTTGTACCCATGGTGAACACTGCTCATCCATCATCTTTTCCTGAAATATACAGGGTTGCTATGAGTTGGAACTGACTTGATGGCACTTAACAACAACCACATATGCCCCTATTATGACTGGTGGATCACAGTTATATTTTGGCTGTCAGGGAGTTAGCACCAGTGCAGAGTCAATGTGCAGTAATCCCTGAAAAGTCTGATATTTCTTTTTATTCTATAAACAGCGACCACAGTACAAGGCCATAGATTCCTTTGAGGAAGGGCAGGATAAAGACCCACTACATATTTTGGCAGTGTAGTAGGGCCCTTCCTCAAGGAGATAGTCTATTTCTGATTACTGCTTTGACTCTGTTATTCATTATCATAACCATGTCCACCTGTTTTTCGGCAATTACTAAGTGGTGTCACTTGGCCTCTGCCACCCCAGGACGCAACCATTGCCTGCCTCAATCCACTACTTCCAAATTCAGTGGTAGAAGAAAGCAGATCGTAGACTCTGTAGGAAAGGAAGCTAGCTCTCTCTCATTTTTTCTTTCTTTCTCTGTGATATTACTCATTTCTTTTTTGTTGTTGTCACTGTTTGAAGGAAAGAATAGGAACATAGTGATTAAACAAAAAAGACCATCCTTTCAAAGAATGTTGCTATTGTTGTCGATGTCAACTGCCAGTGAGTGTGCTGCTGACTCCTGGGGATATCATGCATCTCAGAGTAGAACAGCTCCATGGGGCTTTCTGGGCTGCACTCTATTGGAGCATTTCACCAAGCTTTTGCTTCTGTGGAGCCCATGGCTAGGTTCAAACAATCAACCTTTAGGTTAGCAATGGATTGCAAATGTATTATATCAACCAGTCTCCACTTTCAAGTACATTTTTTCTTATTTCTTTGCCTCTATATTGTTGTTAGGAGCTCTGGTAGCGTAGTGATTACAAATCGGGCTGTGAACCGCAAAGTCAGCAGTTCGAAACTACCAGCAGCTCTGTGGGTGAAAGATGAGGCTTTCTGCTCCCATAAAGATTACAGCCTCAGAAACCCTGTGCAGGGTCGCTATGGGTCAGAACCGACTCGACGGCACTTAACAACAACAACATATTGTTGTTGGGAGTCCTGGTGTGGCGAAGCAAGATAATGCACTGGACCACAAAGTCAAAGTAGTAATCAGAATAGACTATCTCCTTGAGGAAGGACGCTACTACAAGGTAGGTGGTTCAAATCCACAAGCCGCTCCTCAGAAACCCTATACAGGATCATTATGAGTTGGAACTGACTCATAGCAACCCTGTATGGATTTTCCTCTAGAATTATGAACAAATTTAGTGAAAACAGACTTAAAAATTCCTAATAGAAAAATGGAAGCTTGAAATCATTTTATTTTTAAATACCATATCATTTGCTATGGAGTCCACTCTGATCCATAGCAAACCCACGTATGTCAGAGGAGAATTGTGCTCTAATGAGTTTTTCAATGTGTGACTTTTTAGAAGTAGATTACCAGACATGTCTTCCAAGGAGCCTCTGGGTAGACTCAAACTTTCAATGTTTGATTAGCAGTGGAGCATAACCATTTTTACCACCCACAGACTCATATTTTTAACTATGCTTTGTTACTTCATAAATAGCTTCCTGATTAAATATTTGCCATCATGTAAAAATAGAGTGGTCGTGTGGGCTAGGCATTGGGCTGCTAACCACAGGTAGGCGGTTTAAACCTACCAGCCACTCTGAGGGAGGAAAATGAGGTTGTCTGTTTCCATAAAGATTTACAGTTTCGTGGGGCTGCATGTTTAGCACTGGATTGCTAACTGAAAGGCTGGTGGTTCAAACCCAGCAGCTGCTCCTCAGAAACCCTGTACAAGTTCAGGACTGACTCGACAGCACTTAACAATAATCAACAATAACAGGGTCACTATAAGTCAGATTCAACTTAATGGCAGTGGGTTTGGTTTGGGTTTTTATCATGTAAAGCTGTCTTTGGTCAATACATTGAGAAGAAGAAATTGAACTTTTATGTGAATTTTTACCATTTACCTACCATTTATCTAAATAATAAAATGATTAACAGTAGTAGTATTTTAAGGCAGCATATTTAATGTTAAAAATCAAATATTATGGTAAAAAATTATATTCCTTAAAATAACATTACTGTGATTCAAGATCTTAATAAGAAATACGGTCTTAATATAAATATATCTAGTGCAGCTATCATAGAAATACCACAAGTTTTAACAAACAGAAATGTATTCTGTCACAGTGTAGGAGGCTAGAAGTCTGAATTCACGATGCCAACTACAGAGAAAGACTTTCTCTGTTGACTCTGGAAGAAGGTCCTTATCATCAAGTTTACTCTAGGCCTAGGAGTTTCTCAGCACAGGGACCCTGGGTTCAAAGGACACGCTCTTTTGAATTATGACCTGTTAATGGTATCCCACTCACAAGTGAAGAGTGATACCATCATTACATAACTGTAATGATGTAATCCTGTATCACTGACATCATAGACATTAGGATTTATAATCTATAGCATAATTACATAATACTATGTATTACCAGGAGTCCTGGTGTGGCACTGTGGGTTAATGCACCAGACTGCAAAACCCTTTGAACTGCAAGGTCAGCTGTTCAAGCTCACCAGTCAATCCCCGGAAACACTATACAGGCTTGCTATGGGTCGGATCCGACTCGATGACGGCATTTAACAACAACAACAAGAACAATGTATCATGGCCAGCCAGGGTGACACAATTCAATCCATAACACTAACCAGCTCTCCCCTTATCTTTCTGTAATAAAACTAGCAAAGCCTAATTTGACCATCAAAGGTGTTTGTATCAAAATGGCAGTTTTGTCATAACAAATAGTGCCTTGTCCGCTGTTTTTGGAATTCAGTGCCTCAGCGATGTGGACTGGATCAGGATGGGCCTCCCAGTGTTTCTTGTGACCAGAGAAGACCTGTTACGGATTCCAGGTCCCTCGTGAATTGAGCCTGTATACTTGGATCTGATAAAGGGACCAACATCCCTGACCGAAATTCAGGGTACCTGTCTGCCAGCTTTTGGTACAAGATTGGATCAGAATTTGACTCACATTTTGAAATCTTAATTGCTACAATTATTTGGCTTGCCAAGTTCACCAAGTCTGCCAAGATCTCAGAAGAATTTTAACCAAAGAATGGAATTCTCATCTGATGTTGATCTCCTGAAATTGATGCTGCTGCTTCTCCTCTGACACATTTATTTTAATAAAGACCACATTTACAACACACACACAAATTATTAGTTACTGTCATTGTTGGTAGCTGTGATTGACAAAGATTAGTATATTCACTGGAAAGGTAGAGAAATGCAGTAACCCAGGGTTTAAGTGAAGAGGCTGGAATCACTCAGAAACTTTGGAAGAAAGCTGAGTGAAAAGATTCATCTGCATTCTAATTAGTCATTCACAATTCATTCATTTCCCAGAAGTATCCCATTTTCAACCAGGTGTTTCAAGGGACCTAGTAGGAGATCATCTCAAATGGCAGTCCTTCCTCACCAGCTGACTTGGATCTACTTTTGATACTGTACCCATTTCCAACATTGAGGAGTATGGAATTTATTCAAATTTAATCTTTATTTATATTTTTCACATAATCTGGCATAGTGGGTGTTTGACCAGATTGAATAAGTAGACACCCCCATCTAGTGGCTTCCATAGTACTCTGCTCCTAGCATCTTGGACCTCTTCTGCTCCAATTTCACGCTGCCAGTCCTACAGTGCACACACTCCTATCTACGGGAGTCAGATGGTCTGTCAGGAAACTGCCCAGCATCCTGCTTCCAAAACCCCAAATGCCACATTGATCTTTTCCTGAGGTAAATTTTTGCAAACAAGTATTTTTTTTCATCTCATCCATTACTCTAATAGCAGCCTCAAAATGGGTTGGACATGATGCTTGTACAAATGAATGTTATAGCTCCTTGACAATTACTGTTTATCCTACTTTAAAATATTCCTCCTACTCATGATAGTAATGTTGTAAAAAGAACACAATGTATATAGCAATTTTATTTTGAAGAGTGAATTAGGGAATCTATCAAAGCACTAAAAGAGTAGGAAATGCATAATAATAACAATTTTCACTTCTATGAGTTCTATCCACCAAGGGAATTATGAATGCTTTATATAAAATACAAGAATAAAACAGCAATTAAAATACTATAAATTCAGAAAAAGGAAGACTATTGTAAACAAACAACTGTGTCATGTGAGATTCTTTAAGAAAAACAAATCAAGTGCTCTGTCTTGTTTCGAATCTAAATATAGAACTGTCCTAAGGGATGAGACAGAGATTCCATGTCTAAGAAACACAAAGATTCACATCTTGTTTCTTTCTCCTTGTCTTGATACTCTCTTGGAATAGAAGATGACCAAAATCATGGTACAGTTGGCTGTGGAGTCTAGTGATAAGAGCTTTAGCAGTAAGATTTTAATTTAAACCAAGAGTAATATATGTATATATATACACACACACACATATACATACACACACACCTTCACTATAAAAAATATTCATGAAAAAAAGAGAATACTTCTAAATGAGATCCTGATGGGCACTGATTATTGCAATGGTGGATGATATGATTCTACCAATATCCCAAAACAAGAAATATTGATGCCTATGCTAAACTTCAATGATCACATCCATAAAATGCCTGTAGTTTTGTCTATTTAGAGATTGGTTCCTCAAATCCCAGTGAAAGTGATAAATTGTGATCCCAGGATGAAGATCTTGGACGCAGCAGAAATAATCGTAATTTAGGGTCTTATTCGGTATGGGTTGCAACTCAATGTCAAGAAAACAAAAATCCTCACCACTGGACAAATAAACAACATTTTTATCAATGGAGAAAAGATTGAAGGCGTCAAGGACTTCATTCTTCTTGAATCAACTATCAACACTGGTGGAAGCAGTAGTCAAGAGATCAGACGACGTATTGCATTGGGCAAATCTGCTGCACAGGAACTTTTTAAAGTACTGAAGAGCAGAGATGTCAGTTTGAGGACTAAGGTGTGCCTGACCCAAGCCATGGTATTTTCAATAACCTCATATGGATGTGAAAGCTGGACAGTGAATAAGGAAGATCGTAGAAGAACTGATGCCTTTGAGTTGTGGTGTTGGAGGAGAATACTAAAAGTGCCATGGACTGCCAAAAGAACCAATAGATCTGTTTTGGAAGAAGTGCAGCCAGAGTGCTCCTTGGATGCCAGGATGGCTAAACTTAGTCTCTCATTCTTTGGACATATTGTCAGGAGGGAACAGTTGCTGGAAAAGGATGTCATGCTGGGTAAGATGGAGGGTCAGAGAAAAAGAGGAAGACCCCCAACGAGATAGATCAGCCAGGTGGCATCATTGATGGTGTCAAGTGTGGCAGCAGTAGTGAGGTTGGCCCAGGATCGGACATTGTTTTGTTCTGCTCTGCATTGGGTCGCTATGAGTCGGTTCCGATTCGATGGCACCTGACAACAACAACAACATGAACTTGCAATAAGACCCAGACATGTTTTTAGTAAGGACCAGTCCCTGGAGTAGGATATCATGCTTGGTAAAGTGGAGGGCCAACAAAAAAGAGGAAGACTAGAAGGAGATATAGTGACACAGTGGCAGCAGCAATGGGCTCAAACATTAATAATTGCAAGGATGGTGTAGGTCTGAGCAGTGTTTTGTTCCGTTGTGCATAAGACCATTATGAGTTGGAGTCAACTTAATGGCACCTAACAACAACAACATCAACTTGAAAATTACTCAAAACAATTATGATACTATTGAAGTTGACCTTATAAAATAAATGAAACAAATATCCAGTTTATTACTTAAGAGTTTCAAGCAATGAATGCTGAAAAAAGACAAAGGTTTTATTGTAGGCTGACAAGGTTTGAATGATTGGTATTGAGTCTGTTCTTACTCATAGTAATCTTGTATAGAGTTTCTGTGGCCACAAATCTTTGTGGGAGCAGAAAACCTTATTTTTCCCTTTGGAGCAGCTGGTGGACTCAAACTGCTGACCTTGAGGTCCAATGCATAACCCACTGCTACCAGGACTCCTTATTAGCTTTAACTAACTTGAGAAAATAGTTAGTAGCCTGTATCAACAGAAATATTCAGAGACGGTCTCATCTTTTCAGAAGAAAATCTCTGATTTTTCCTGTTGATAAAAACTGAGTCACAGTGGGCACAAGCAAAAATTTTTATTGTATATACATCTAAAAATTCAAGAACAGGGTTAGAAGTGGTTGCATTTGCAACTGAAAATCACAAGAGGTTTGTGGCTGAAAGCTTTTTGGAGTAATTATCCTCATTTGACCATGAAATTAAATTGTGCTAGAACAGGCTGTTTCTGGGCAAATCTAACTCAGAATCTACAGATTTAATTCAGTAGATGGTAGATTACTTTGGGTTGCAAAATGAAGAAAATCCACGACATCATGAACATAATCAGCTGTGGAAGCTCTTTCGTATTTAATTCTTTTCTCATCCTTTAGCTAAATTACAGAACATCTTTAGTTGGTTTGTTGTTGTTAAGTGCCATCGAATCAGTTCCGACTCATAGTGACCCTGTATAGGACTTCCGATTGGGTTTGAACTACTGACCTTGCAGTTGGCTGTCCAGGACTTATCCTACAGCGCCACACCAGGACTTTTAGTTGGTTTAGACTTTATATAAATGTTATATTCCAGCATGCAAATAAAATTAAAGATTTTAGATCTACCTAACTTCATTTTTGTTGTATGTGCTTAGTGACTGATTCCTTTAGAATCCTAAAAGTGAAGCTGGATGATAACAGGGCAATAGTGTCTGATCTCACAGGATATCATCCCACTATAAATTAGGAGACTTGAATCCTCTCATATGTTACGGTACATAAGGAGCCATGGTGAAATCGCTGTAAGGATGGTGGTTTGAACCCCAACCCTTTTTTGCTTCCTAGGAGGAAAATGTGACATTATGCTTTCATAAAGATTTACAGCCTTGGAGACCCTGTGGGGCAGTTACTTTGTCTTATATTGGTAGCCATGATAGAATTGAGTGTGTCCCCCACTAAATTACAAACTGGTTTTTTTTTTTTTTTTTTTTTTTTTTTTTTTTTTTTTATTTTTTTTTTTAAATCTGCTTTTTAAAGAATGCTTTTAATGTAAATTGAGTGATAGTTTACATGGGAGACAGTCAGTTTTTGTTGTTGTTGCTTTTTTTTAATTTAAGGTTTTTATTTGTGGATTGAGTGAAAGTTTACAGGGTACATCATCAGTTTCACATTCAACAATTCATATAACTTGTTTCATTATATTGATTATAATCCCCTCCATATAGCATCAGTTAAAAGTATTTCTCTCTATCCATTTTAGCTTTTTAAAAAACACACAAACAAAAAAACCCACTCAGGCATATATAATAATTTACATCTCTAAAGGGCACATTCTGCAATTCTGCTCCTGGCCACCAGTTCTTAGTCCTTCTCTTCTTAGTTGATGAATCTAGAGTCCTCAGCTGCTCCCCATCTCCATGCCCCCATCTCTGCCTCCATCTCTGGCGCTGCTGCTTCTCTGGATAAGGTCCCAGATTCTATTTGTGCGTTCTTGGTTCCTCTCTTGA
>NW_006408694.1:867013-868575 GCF_000296735.1 Chrysochloris asiatica
CCTTCCAACCTTCTAAATATTCCTTTCTATGTGGTTCAGAGTTCTGGGACCATCCCCTGAGCCTGCTTGGTTGGGTATTCTGTGTTATTGTTGGCGGAGCTCTTTACTACATGTCCACCCGATCCGCCATCTTGTTTGTTCTTACAAACTGTGTTTTTATGCTATGACATTTGTCTCTAACCTCACTGTGTAAGACCTGTTGTCATTGTAAGCTTCTTTCATTTGGAACCCCAATGCTGGGTGTCCCCATGCACAACAAAACAAAAAACACTGTCCAATACTGCTCCATCTAATGATTGATGGCAGAGCAGACTATTGTGACCCATAGGCTTTCTGCTGGCTGATTTTCAGAAGTAGACTGTCAGGTTTCTTTCCTTGTCCATCTTAGTCTAGAAGTTCTGCTGAAACCTGTTCAGCATCATAGAAACATACAAGACTCCACTGACAGATGCATGCTGGTTGCACATGGGGTGCAGTGGCTGGGAATGAGCCTAAGTCTCCACCATGGAAAATAATAACTCCATCCCTGAATTACCACTGGGAAAGACCCTAAGACCTACACTTCCTGATCTGGCTCCACAATTTCCTTAGCCTCACCTCTTAACCTCATCTCCAGCCAATCCTTCCTTTTTTGATCCAGTTATAATGGATTTACTTTAATTTACTGAATACTAACTTCTCTTCAGCTGAGTGGACCACTCTCTTGTCTCTCCAACTGTTTTGCCTCATTAATTCCTCCTCTTCCTTAGTTTTTCCCTGAAGATCCTTTCCTAAGTGCTCTTTAGTTCTCTATGTGTCTCTATCCACATGGCTACTTGCCTGTATCCCCCATAAAATTGTTAAGTGCATTCAAGGCAGAAGACCAATCTATTTTGGGGCTGCTGTCCTGACATGTCCCTTAGATCCCTCTTCTAGTTGCATACACTTTAACTTACCAATTGCTTTTTACCTCCAAAAGTCAAAAGTTTGTATTTCTTTGTCAAGGGCTACCGTTAGACAGTGTTTCTCTGATAGTCATAAGATTTTCAGCGACTAAATATTCAGAAGTAGTTTGTCACTCCTTCTTCCTTACTGTGTCTTTGGCTGGAAGCTCATCTGAAACCTGTCCACCATGGGTGACCCTGCAGGTTATTTAAAATACCAGTGGCATAGCTTTCAGAATCACAGCAACTCACAAGCTACCACAGTAGGACAAACTGACAGACGAGTGGTGGGTATCATCAGACAATATCTTTGATACCCCATGCAAGTAAAGTTTTATTAAAGGTAATGCAGAAACAGTTGCAAGCATACGTTGACAGAGAACTTCCAGAGGTTCAAGCCGGATTCAAAAGAGGCTGTGGAGCAAGGGATGTCATTGCTGATGTCTGATAGATCTTGGCTGAAAGCAGAGAATACCAGAAAGATGTTTACCTGTGCTTTATTGACTACGCAAAGGCTTTCGATTGTGTGGACAAGCTATAGACAACATTGCAAAGTATGAGTATTCCAGAACACTTAATTGTGCTCATGAGGAATCTGTACATGGACCAAGAGGCAGTTGTTCAAACAGAACATGGGAA
>NW_006408694.1:868675-885816 GCF_000296735.1 Chrysochloris asiatica
CCATACTTATTCAACATGTATGCTGAGCAAATAATCCAAGAAGCTGGGTTATATGAAGAAAAATGTGGCAGCATGACTGGAGGAACACTCATTAACAACCTGCAATATGCAGATGATACAATCTTACTTGCTGAAAGTGAAGAGGACTTAAAATATTAACTGATGAATATCAAAGAGCACAGCCTTCAGTATGAATTGCATCTCAATGTAAAGAAAACAAAAATCCTCACCATTGGATCAATAAAGAACATTCTTGTCAACAGAGAAAAGACTGAAGTTGTCAAGGACTTCATTCTTCTTGGATCAACTATCAACACTCATGGAAGCAGCAGTCAAGAAATCAAACAATGTATTGTATTAGGAAAATCTGCTGCACAAGACTTTTTTAAAGTGATGAAGAGCAAAGATGTCAGCTTCAGGACTAAGGTGCGCCTGACCCAAGCCATGGTATTTTCAATAACCTCATATGCATGAAAAGATGGACAGTGTACAAGAATTTATGCTTTTGAGTTATGTGCTGGAGGAGAATATTGAAATTGCCATGGAAGCCAAAAGAACCAGCAGATATGTGTTGGAAGAAGTGCAGCCAGAATGCTCCTTGGAGGCCAGGATGGCCAAACTAAGTCTCTCATACTTCATACATATTGTCAGGAGGATCAGTTGCTGGAGAAGGATACCATGTTTGGTAAAGTGGAGGATCACAGAAGAAAAAGGAAGACCCCCAGCAAGATGGATTGGCAAAGTGGCAGCATTAATGTGCTGAAGCATGGCAACAATTGTGAGGTTGGCCCAAGATTGCACAGTGTTTCGTTCTGTTGAGCATATGGTTGGTATGAGTTAGTACCAACTCGATTGCACCTAACAACAAACAACAACAACCTTCAGGCAGCCATAATTGCTTGCTGACTCACACACAGCGCAGGTGGTGTTGTTAAGTGCAGTCAAATTGCTTTCAACTTATAGAGACTCTGTATAGGGTTTCTGAAAAGCAGCTGGTGGTTTGAAACGCAGACCTTGTGGTCCGCTGTCCAGTGCTTAGCCCCCTGTACCACTCCAGTCTCCATAGAAATGCCATTGAGTCTCCATAGAGCATGTGGTAATGTGCTGTGGAGTCAGTTCTGACTCATAGTGACCCTGTGCAGGGTTTCCGAGGCTGTAAATCTTTAGGAGCAGAAAACCTCACCTTTCTCCTATGGAACAGCTCATAGTTTTGAACTGCTGACCTTGACGTTAGCAGCCTGACTCATAACCACTACGCTATCAGAGCTCCTTATTGAGCAAGTTGTTGTCAACCTTGCATAGGGTTTCCTAGGAGCGCTGGTGAGCTTGAACCGCCGACCTTGTGGTTCAAACCAAATTTGAGGTCCAGCGCATTAACTCATAATGCCACACAAGTACTCACTCCATAGGGCAGGTTGTCATTGTTGTTATGTGCCATGGAGTTGGTTCTGACTCATAGGAATCCTGTGCAGGGTTTCCAAGGCTGTAAATCTTTACGTGAGCAGAAAATCTCATCTTTGTCCCACTGAACAGCTGGTAATTTTGAACTGCTGACCTTGAGGTTAGCAGTTGTTGTTAAGTGCTATCAAGTAGGTTCCAACCCATAGTGACCCTGTATAGGGTTTCTGAGAAGCGGCTTATGAGCTTGAACAGCCAACCTTGCAGTTCAAACCAAGCTTGCAGTCCAGCACATTAACCCAAAACACCAAACCAGATCTCCATAGAGCAAAGTGGTGGTGGTGGTAGTGGTGATGGTTGTATGCTGTGGAGCCAGTTCCCATTCATAGTGACAGTGTTCAGGGTTTCTGAGGCTGTAAATCTTTACTGGAGCAGAAAGCCTAATCTTTCTCCTGCAGAAGGCTGGTAGTTTCGAACCACTGACCTTGACGTTAGCAGGGCGACTCGTAAGCACTGCTACCAGAGCTCCTTATAGAGCAGGTGGTTGTTGTTGTTACATGCCATTGAGATGGTTCTGACCCATAGCAACCCTGTATATGGTTTCCAATGAGCATCTGGTAACAGGTGAGTTTGAACTGACAAGTTTCTAACTGACTTTGCAGTCCAGCGCATTAACCCAAAGTGCCACACCAGGACTGGAATTTGCAAGAGGGTTGACAGCATTTGAAGGTATAAATAGGCCAGCTCCCTGGAGGCCTGGTCAAGGTGCTTCTGGGGGAGATTTACAATATCTAGAGCTACAAGATTGAATCTCAGCCTTTGCTTGACCTTTTCCCCTTTTCCATCATACTTTCCCACTCCCCTATAGTTCAGGGTCTTCTGAGTAAAGTCTTCCTCATGAATCCTCCATTCAGGATTTGCTTCTTGGGAACCCAAGCTATGTAACAAATAACGGATTGGTACAACCAAAGTCATTCAAAATAGCAACATTTTAACCCTCTTATCTTATGGAGTCCTGGTGTGTGTCTGTGGGTTAAAGTGCCAGACTGCAAAGCCGTTTGAACTGCAAGGTAAGCGGTTCAAGCTTACCAGCTGCTCCTCTGAAACCCTATACAGGGTCGCTATGGGTCGGAACCTACTCAACAGCACATAAAAACAACAACAACAATCTTATGGGTTAGAGGGTGTGACTGAGCCAAATTTACTAGTGAGCCAGTATTGGAAGAACTCCATTAACATCAATCCATTAACATCAATCACTAGTTTATTCACCCCTTGTTTATTTTAAAAGAATAACTATAAACATATTAGTAATAAAATTAATAGTAATAGTATTTCAACCACAATATAAATAAAATTAATAAGAGCTTATATCTATAGAGTACTAAGTATAGGGAAAGGAGCTCTGGTAGTGTAGTGGTTACGAATCTGCTGCAAACCGCAAGTTCAGCAGTTCGAAACTACCAGCTGTTCCGTGGGAGAAAGATGAGGCTTTCTGCTCCCGTAAAGATTTACAGCCTCGGAAACCCTGTACAGGGTCGCTATGAGTCGGAACTGACTCCACGGCACTTAACAACAACAACAAGTATAGGGAGCGTAGTGGCTCCATATCATAACCACTGAACTGAGAACCACAAGGTCTGCAGTTCAAATCTTCCAGTCACTCCAAGGGAGAAAAATGAGGCTTTCTGCTCCTTATACAGGGTTGCTATGAGTTGGAAGTGACTCGACAGCACTTAACAAGTGATTGTACTATGCTAAATGATTAATGTGCATTATTTCATTAGAAACTCACAATAACCTACAAAACAGGCAGCATCATTTTTCCTATTTTACAAATGAAAAACGGAGCCTAGGAAAGTTTAAAACAAAACAAAACAAAACAACTTGGCATGAGGTCATATATCTAATACAGGGCAGATAAGAGATTTGAAACTTGGAAATGTGACTTCAGAGCTCGTTCCATAAAATACCATGCACACTTTCTCCTAGTTAAAGAAGGATGTAGTTGTGCAGCGCATTACTTTAAATTGCCCCCAAAATATATTTTTTCTGTTCAGTGTGTTTTTAAGGATCTCAATTCCTAAATTATAGTGTTAAAAGTTCTGAGGAAGTGGTTCTTGATTTTTTTCTTAGGGAGACAATGCAACCCTAAGGAATAGACTTTGTCTTCAGAAAGATGCACTCTCCCAACCTCCTTCCCAACCCCCTCACCCCCACATAATAGTATATACAACACCAGAATATTGTCTGCAATTGGCTCAAGAACAGCAATGATTGTGAGGTTGGTGCAGAATTGGGCAAGGGCCACTGAATCTGTGCTGACTTGATGGCACCTAACAACAACAACAATGGCTAGTGATACTAAATAACTTTTTATGTGCTTGTTTGCCATCCACGTATGTTCTTTAGTGAAATGTCTCCATGGCTTTTGCCTAATTTCTAGTTGGATTGTTTTGTTTTGTTTTTTTTTAATATATATTCTAGATGCTAGTATCCTTTGCTGAATAAAAGATTTGCAAATATTTTCTCCTAGTCTGCAGTTTTCTTTTTCATCCTCTTCCTATGGGCATTCACAGCCAAAACAAAATTTTTAATTTTGATTAAATCTGCTTTATCAATTTTTCCTTTTATGGATCATTCTTTGCCTAGTCTTAGATCTGAAAGATTTTTTTCCAATTTGTTCTAGAAGTATTGTTTGTTTTGGTTTCAACTTAAGTCAATGGTACATTTTGAGTTGATTTATATATATATATCAGGTATGAGAATTAAGTTGCTCAAGCATTATTTGTTGAAAAGGCTGTCTGTCCTTCCTCCATTGAGTCATATTTGCATCTTTGCCAAAAATCAGGTGAGTATCTATGATATTTAATAACATATTACTCCTTGTAATGAATGAATGAATTGAAGAAGGTATACATTTGAATTATAGTGTTGGAGAAGAATATTAAAAGTACCATAGATTGCCAAACATATCTGTGTTGCAAGAAGTGCTGACAGAATGCTCCTTAGAAGCCAGGATAGTAAGATTTCATCTATCATACTTGGGACATTTTATCAGGATGTACCAACCAGTCCCTGGAATATGACATCATGTTTGATATAGTGGAGGGCCAATGAAAAAGAGAAAGACCCCAATGAGGTGTATTGGTACAGTGGCAGCAGCAATGGACTCAAACGTATCAACAATTGTGAGGATGGTGCAGGTCGATAGTGTTTCGTTCTGTTGTGCACAGAGTTGCTATCAGTCGTAACCAACTCAATGGCACCTAACAACAACAACTATTCATTACATGCCATTTCTTCACTGTTTCTGGAGCTGATTTTCTTAGTCTCAGTTGTATTTGACCTTCCTTGTTGTATCCCTATATTTGAAAGGTCAACAACTATCTGTAAAAGAAGTTGAGCACCAAAGTGTAATAATAAGTGTTTTCTGAAATGAAATCAGCCTACCACCAGTTTCAATGCTATAAATCATGTAAAGTTAGGTACCAAGATGCACACAACTCTCTGACAAAAGTGAATACAGCTTCTGTCTCTGTTCAGCTATAAACATACCCCACTTTAAACAAAATTGTGGCATCTGAAGTTTGCCTTTTCCAAGCATCATTCTGAATGTATCTCAGCCCTCTCTATGTTAAAATATATCCAGCCACTTTTGCTAGTTCCTCATAGTCAGAACAGGGGTACTGGCATAATAGTGGGTTCAGCATTTGGGCTGCTAATTGTGAGGTCAACGGATCAAACCCACCAGCTACTCCTCAGGAGAAAGATGAAGTAGTCTGCTCCAATGAAGATTTATAGTCTCAGAAACACTCAGAAACAGGTCTACTCTGTCCTACTGGGTTGATTCAGTTTTTGGTGTGGTTTATAGTCAGAAGAGGAGGAACTGAATCACTATGTACCATTTCTTGATTGTTTAAAGACATTGAAATTGATTTAAGCTTAATGGTTACATCTACCATTCATTTATAGTTTAAGACTGTTTTACTTTTATTGAAGGGGGACAGTAAAGACATTTTCAAAATCAACAAACCAATCAGAATTACCTTCTCCACAATAATTTGAAGGGTTTGTTGTGGTGGGAATACAAACATTACTAGTATTATTCCTGATGGTTATGTTGTACTGTTTGTAGTTAGTAAGTCATTTTATACAATAAATAAAATGTAAACCTCATGCTAGTGTAAGGTATTATTATATCCAATTTAGATATGCAAAGTCTGAAAATTGGAGGTGTTACGTAACATAATCAAGGCATGTAGAAATTTAATCTAAGCTCCCTGATTTCAAGTCTAATATTCACTTCACTTTAACAAGAAAAAAAATCTGACCTTTTTGGCTAATTTGGAAATAAGAGATCAGAAATTCTGCCTGTAGCTTGTCTCTATATTATTCCTCTATTTTACCTAAAACAATTAAGTCTCTGAGCCCACGGTACCCAAGGTCAAGGCTCTTCTTCCACATTAGCGTTCCCCAGTGTAACTTTCAATGATTACAGAAATGTCCTATATCTGTGCTGTTCAATAGGCTAGCCACTAGCCAATGCAGCTACTGGATACATAAAATGTGGGAGAGGAACCAAATTGTAATTTTTATTAATTTCAGTCCTGGTGTGGCACTGTAGGATAAGCACTGGACTGCTAACTGTAAGGTCAGTGGTTCAAACCCACCAGACACTCCTTGGAAATCTAATACAGGGTTGTTTAGAGTAGAAACCAACTTGATAGCATTTAACAATAACAACAAGTGTGGCTTGTACCTACTGTATTTGGACAGCAAGACCTAGATCTTTCCTCCTTTGGTGGTGTTGTTAAGTGCTATTGAGTTGGTTCCAACTCATAGGACCCATTATGGGGTTTCCAAGGCTTAAATCTTCATGGGAGCAGAAAGCCTCATGTTCTTTCCATGGAGCAGCTGGTGGGTTCAAACCACTGACCTTGTAGTTTGCAGTCCAGTGCTTATTGTATGGAGCCACCATGCTCCCCTTCATCCTTTGTGGTTTGGGTGTCTTTGCCTTTCCCACTATCTCTGATCTCATCCCATCCCTGACTTCATAAAAATACAAATAAATGTATTTAAATTCAATTTGCATATTTAATAATCTCATTTGTATTCTCTCTCTTTTCTCTGGTAATTCAATTTGTGGTGAAGCAAACAGCAGGTAAAATGAAGAAAGTTTCTTAGATATTACCAAACATCTTAAGGAAATATTTCTGGTCCTCGAGTCTCAGTACTATAGTCTCAGGGACACCATGTTCATTGGCATGACATAGTCCACAAAGACAATGTTCTACATCCTACTCTGGTGAGTAACAACTGTGATCTTAAAAAGCTTATGAGTAGCCATCTAAGTATCAGTTAGCTATTAATCTCTCCATGTGCAGAAGAAAAAAAAGTGATGTGAATTGCAGATGCTTGGAATCAATTTATCCAATCGATTAATGGAACATACGAATATCAATCTCCATGACTCTGAGACGAGAAAAACTTGATGGTACCAACTGCTCTGAAAGGGATCACATTAGAAGGTTCTAGATAGAGTGTGAGAAAATGTAGAACAACTCAAAATTATTTGAAAAAAAAAAAAGACCACAGATTCACTGCTCAGAAAGAGATTGGAGGAACTTGAGAATATCATCATTGACCACACTTCAGGTCTGGAAAGGAAATCACCCCTTAGCCCAATTTTCAACCAAGTAATAGATAAGATATGTAACATGTACAACAACACCAGTAAGGTCTGCTCACCAGAGAAAGGTCATTCATTCAAAATCAAAAGGACAACATTTACATATGGACAAAGTTGAGAAGTGATGGGAAGGTGGGTGGAATAGTAACTGGAATAACAGGGAGGAAGTATGATAACTGGTGTTGCATGGAGGGGATTGCAATCATTGAAATGAAACAAAGTGTGTGATTTGTTAAATTTAAAACTGATGATCTTGTCTGAAAACCTTCATTCAATTCACAATAAAAAGTAAAAAAAAAAAAAAAACCAAAAGAAAAGTGAAAGCCACCCTTCGGGGCCTCAATTTATCACAGTTCTTCTTATATTAAATATGAACCTCTATTATTCTTCACCTCATAATGATCATCTTTTCCCGCCTCCCACTCTAACCTTTTTCCATCTGGAACACGGCCCACCCCATACCCCATACTTCTCTTATGGTGCTGCCATCTTTGCTCAGCTATCTTCCAGCCTCTCAAGAGTAATAATTTTATTGTCCCACATTTAATCAAGCCATGGTTGTCATCTATTCTTGCCCTACCTGGTAATCACTCAAAGTTACACTCAAAACATTCTAATCTCTGATCTCAACCTCCTTTAGCTTTTTTCTTTTTCACTCAGTGGCAACTATTAACACTTCATTTCCATGCTATATCTATCTCTACTTCCTTCAACATGCAGCTTAGAATCTTTTCTATTTGCCAATAATCTCAACTTCCTTCCTTTATTGCTCTGTGAAACAATAAAGGACCTGACAAGACTCCAGTCCTGGTTTAACTGAACTGCTTGCTTCACTTTATTGTCTGAGCTATAAAGTGCTTTTGAAAAAAGTCCCCAATGAACATATTCCCAACTTCAACAGAGTCATCAGTACCACAGACAACCTCCCTGTGCTCCTGCGGTCATTTCTGCCATGTTCTCTGATAGCCTTAACTCTCCTGGGAGATCTCCTCCAGCCCACATCTTCCACGTCAGTCTGTGGGCTGATGATGTCATTATCTGTAGCTCTAGCACCACTCTCTTGTGGTCCTATAGGACAGCTCCTCTTGGATATCCCACTGGTTTCTACAAATACATTGCACCCAAAACGTTACCCAACTTGTTCTTGCACAGAGCTGCTTCCCCTATGTTCCCAATCTTAGTGAGTTATTCCATCTGACATTCACGGCACACTGCAAAATTCTAGCTGTCACACTCATTCTCCCTGTTCTCTTCATTCTCTATAGCCAATCACCAAGTTCTTTAGATCTTCTCTTTATTTTGCCCTTGGTTTGCTTTATCCTCACTTTTATTACAGTACATACTACAATAATTTTTGCAGAACCTTAATCCTCTTTTTCTACTTTCCCTCAGATCCATTCACCAAATTATATTGCAGACTTTATCTTCTTGAGAAACAAAAAACATTATGTCCCTGTTCTAACTGAAATCCTCAGGATCAAGTTCACATTTTAAATCCCTGCAGGATTTGAGCCTGCAGCATCTCTCTGATCTCTTGGTTCATGTTTCTCTTTACCTGGTAACTCCATGAATGATATGCAATCACACCAGCTTCTTGATTTCCTCATCTGAGCCAGGTTCCATCTTGCTCTTTTTGTATATGTTCTTCATGCTGCCAAGAATACGACATGGCTTCAAAACATTCATGGAAAACTCCATTATCTTTTCATTCTATTTTTCTATGAACCTTTTGAAGCCTGCTGGTATCTTCACTCATCCTTTTGTCCTGACTCCCAATATCCACTGTCATCAAGCATGTCCTGGCTAGCTCCTACTTCCGAAATTTAGCAACGCTAGCAAACCCCTTTTGAGAACAGTTCTATAAAATACTGGTCTGGATTCTCCCAAAACATCACTGCAATAAAAGTTAAATAAGTCTCTTCCACAATGAGGAACACTAAAGAGACATGGTTAATAAAAGCACTGCATGTTCCCAGATTCTACCCTGGAGTCCTGGTGTGGCACTGTGGGTTAATGCACTGGACTGCTAAGTCATATAGAATTGCAAGATCAGTGATTCAAGCTCACCAGCCACTCCTTGGAAAACCTTTTCGGCATTGCTATGGGTTGGAACTGACTCGACGGTGCTTAATAATAACAACATCAAGAGGGAAAACATGTCATAAAGTACACAACTGGGTAATTGAAGAAAAATAGGATTAAAAGAAAAATTTTAAGTATAGAAATATTAAAAATTATAATGTGTGTGGAGCTCAGTGGCTCTGTAGGATAAGCACTGGGCTGCCAACCACAAGGTCAGTGGTTCAGCCCATCAGCCACTCTGCAGGAGAAAGATGAGGCTTTCTGCTCCTGCAAAGATTTACAACCTTGGAAGCCCTATACAGGGTTGTTATGAGTAGGAACCAACTCAACAGCACTTAACAACAACAAGAATTATGATGCATACAGATGTACATTTTTGTTGTTAATTGTTATTAAGTGCTGTGGAGTCAATTCCCACTCATAGTGATCCTGTATATGGTTTCTGAGGAACAGCTAGTAGGCTTGACCTGCCGACCTTTTGGTTCACAATCCAGTGCTGATCCTACAGAGCCACACCATGGTAATGTTGTTGTCGTTAAGTGTTGTTGAATTAGTTCCCACTCATAGCAACCCTATATAGGGTTTCCAAGGAGTGGCTGGTGAATTTGAACCGCCAACCTTGCAGTTCAAACTAACTTTGTGGTCCAGTGCATTATCCCACAGCCCACACCAGGACTCCATACATGGTGACATATACATATATATAAACATGTATATATACACAAATATAACAAAAGATATACATAACACAATATGTTGTTGTTGCTGTTATGTGCCGTGGAGTCGGTTCCAACTCATAGCGACCCTATACAGGGTTTCTGAGGCTGTAAATCTTTACGGGAGCAGAAAGCCTAATCTTTCTCCCACGGAACAGCTGGTAGTTTCGAACTGCTGACTTTGCGGTTCACAGCCCGATTCGTAACCACTACGCTACCAGAGATCCTTAACAATATATATACATATTATTATTAGTTGTGGTTGCATCAATTCTGCCTCATGGCAACCCCACATGTGCAAAGCACAACTGCTCCACAGAGTTTTCAAGGCTGTGACTTTTGAGTAACAGATCACCAGACCTGCTTTCTGAGGTATCTCTGGGTGGTTTTAAATCATCAATCTTTTGGCTAGTAGTTAAGGCATTGGTTGTTGAGTGGCAGAATTCTTGCCTTGCGGGAGACGCAGGTTTGCTTCTTGGCCAGTGTGCTGCCACCATCCGCCCACCCATCAGTGGAGGTTTAATAGATAGTTTTCATCAGAGCTTCCAGACTGAGATGGACTAGCAAGAATGGCCTGGCAATCTACTTCAAAAACCAGTCAGTGAAAACCTTATGGATCACAATGGTCCAATCCTCAATCCATCATTGGGATAGCACAGGACCCAGCATTGCTGAGTTTCATTGTTTGTGGGGTTACCATGAGTTAGGGGGCTGACTCCATGGCAGGTAGCAACAAAAATGTATGCATATACAGAGGGAAGGAGAGGAAGAGTTATTAGAAGATGATTCAAACAAATATAGCAAGAGAATCAAAACTGGTGACTTTTGGACCAAAGGTTATAAAAGATCTGTGTATCATTAAAACTATTCTGTGATAAGAAGCTATGAAGGAAGTTCTAGGATTCTTTTATTTCCAGTGTTGCAACTGCTGTCAAGAAAATATGAGAGATTCTATCCTAATTATTATTGTTGGTACATAAAAACTAAAATCAGAAGGTATGTTACAGAATTTCTTCTAGTATAAATATTTTATCAAAAAATGTGGTGGTTATAAATGATAAGAATAGACTTTAATAATAACTAATCATATACAAATGGAGCTCTCGTAGCGTAGTGGTTATGAATCGGGCTGCGAATCTTAAAGTCAGCAGTTCAAAACTACCAGCTGTTCCGTGGGAGAAAGATGAGGCTTTCTGCTCTTGTAAAGATTTACAGCCTTGGAAACCCTATACGGGGTTGCTATGAGTCATCGCTATGGCACATAAGCACTACCACCACCCAATCATATGCAATGTTCAGAAAAATTCTGGGTGTATAGAAAATAATACCACTTATGGATAAGGCTTTCTGCTCCCGTCAAGATTTACAGCCTTGGAAACCCTGTACAAGGTTGCTATGGGTCGGAACCAACTCTACAGCACTTAACAACAACAACAATGGTTGATGGAATTTTTTGTCATTCTTATGGCTTGTGCTTTTTAAAATTTAACAGGTTAACATGTGTAAGTTAGTTAATAAGATTAAAATAAATCAAAGGCAATTTAGTGATTTTAAAAAAAGAAGTGAACAAGGTCTATCTCCCAAATAGCCCTGACTAAGAAGTAAAGTTCTATTTGACAGAGTTTTTTAGGAAGTTAGATCACAAATCTAATGAGCCTTGGTATGTCTTTCTTAGAGAAAGAAGTATGCACAAAAGATTGATGGATTTAAAAGTTATATCATTTCCCAAGTGTCTTTTCACTTGTCATTTCTTAATAAAATGGCAACCAAGACTTTGGTATCTGCTATCAGTAGATTATAACCAAAATACATGGTGTCATATGCAAAGTTCAAAAACCTAAATTGTGGGATTTATATGCGAGTATTGTATGTTATGGATTTTCTGAGGGATAAAATATCTGCCTAATTCTCTGTTGAATGCCTAGTATATAGTGACTTTTTATAAATATTTTATGCAGAAAGAGCATTTTCATCTTGGATTAATTGAAAATGTCTGCTTCCTTTAATTTGATTGCCAATTCTAATTTAGTGCTAGACCATGTGTTTGGTTAATAAAATGATAACTCAGTATTGCTCATTCATCATCTTTCTATTCTAAATTTGGAGTCCCTTCTAAGTAAGTTCCTTAAAAACGCCTGATACCTACTCTTGTTATTTGTGTTCATCAGACTATATTGCAGTGGCCTGTTGACTACTGGGTAACAAACAAGACTATTCATCCCCAACCCGTTAGGCCTTCAGCTCCCTAAAACATTTATTCCTATGCTTAGAATGTTGTCAGGCACAGAACAGGCCTTCAATAAATATTTTCTGTTTGGGAGAAATCTAATTCAGCATTCTTATTTTACAGCTGAGGACACATAGACCCTCAACTGTTGAACATCTTGCCAGGGGCCAATCAAAACCAGAATTATGAAAAGACAGAAATAAGACAGACTTCTTACTTACTTCCTATGACTTTTTCTTTTGCAATACAATTATGTTTTGTAATACAATTGCATTCTTTTCTCAGATCATATACCTAAGAGTTCACAAGCATATCAATGCAGTTTGCTTGGTCAGAATCAAAGCTGGGGTGAGCGTAAAATTTCTGACTTTATCTCAGCACTCTTGCTTGACTTGTCCATTTATAATGTCTCTGCTGATTCCAAGTTGTCTTGGGCAATTTTTTAATTGCTTAAACCATTACTTCCATCTTCTGATCACAACAGGAGATCAACTATGACCTTTTTACTTATGCAAGTTTGGTTCATTATCATTCATTAACTCACTACATTCATAGGAATTGGATTCCAGTGACTGGTTTCTGTGCAGTATTTCCATTTGCTTTCTTCACAAGAGAAAAAAAGTAGCAATCACAAATTTGATTGATGTAAGATGGGCAAATGAAATAGCGTATTTATAATTTTGAGAGATAATTACAACATAAGACATTAGTTGCCTAATAGCCAACTCATGCTTTTCTTTTCTGAAGCTTATTCTATGACCATTATCCAAAGACTGTGTTTTCCCAGCAATCCTGGCAGCTGTTTGTGGCCATGTGTCTAACTTCTAAATGATAGGATGCAAATGGAGGTGTTATGTGTGATATCTTGTTCCATCCCTTAACAGGAATGAATAATACATCTCTATCTTTCTTTCTTTCATTTCCTGCTGGCAGCAATCCTAATCCTTTGGTGGAGTACAAAGCAGTAGATTTGAAGTTGAGCAGTAAACATAAACCTCCATCCTTAATGAAGAATGTGTTATGAGGATATCAATTCAACAAGATATAAGGAATTCTAATACCTATTGCTGTGAAGCCTATTCCAGTTTGGGACAGTTTATCTCAACTTTGTCTGTGAAAGAAATTAACCTCTATCCTATGAATGCCATGATTATTTTTAAATTCTCTGTTATAGTAAGTAAACTGACAGCCTGGGAAATAAATCTTCACACTATGCTAATAAATCAATCTTAAAAGATTTGTGAAGATATGAAGAGAATAAAGCTAACAAAAACATTCAAACAAAAATCAAATACATATAATCTATAAATCTATTCCACTTAGTAAGTAATCAGGAGTAGTCAGATAATTAACAATTATTCTTTCTTGATCATTTTTGTTATCTTTTTTTGGCAAAACATGTAGGAGACAAAGTTCTAGCCAAGAAGAAGGTCAGAATCTAGACAGTGTCAAGCAAACATTCCCTTAAAGGGGTCAAATCAAACAACAACTGCCTTATTCTGACCTTAATGATCCTATCTTACACATGCACAGTGTTGCACCCCTTATTTCTTTCACTCTTTCACACAACCCATTACTGTAGCCAAGTTGAATCATTTGTAATTTGATATTTCTACCACGTAACAATGGTAGTTATTACCAGCGAATGCACTGGATTACAATGTAAGTTTGAACTGCAAAGTCGGTGGTTCAAACTCACCAACTGCTCCTTGGAAATCCTATACGGGGTCACTATGAGTTGGAAATGACTCTATAGCACTTAACAACAACAACAATCACATAATATATTGTTTCTGTTTCTTTGCTAATACCATGCCACTAGCCAATAAAAAGGGCTCAATTAATATGTACAAAAGACAATGGCTAATCAAAATTCATCTTTTTCAAGAAAATTCTCTGGTATCATCAGCTGGAAAAGATTATTTGACTTCCCACAACTTTTCTGTCTCTCATGCCATTTACAATTATCTTATGTCACAGAAATTAATGTTTATCTCTTCTCCTTCCTATCAGGGGCTTGAAAACAAAGGAAATATACATTCCAGAATCATCTTTCTTCCTTGTATGATTAATAAACATTACCTTACATATTATTAGTAATATCAACTAATGCTGTTTAATGCTATTGTCAATTGGTGTTGAATCTGCACCCCTGTCAACTCATGGTGACCCCATGCACAGTCAAACAAAACATCTGCCATGATGAGTTGCAGATTGGACCATTGTGATCCATAGCCTTTAACAAGCTGATTTTCTGAAGTGGATGCCAGGCCTTTCTTCTTATTCCATCCTAATTTAGAAGCCCCACTGAAGCCTGTTCAATATCAAAATAACACACACATCTACCATATGACAGTCATATGGTCGCTATGCATAAGGTGCATTAGCAAGAATCAGACCCATGGCTCCCACATAGAAAGTGAGAATTCTAACACTACCAATCATACCATTGTTGTTGTTTAAGTGCTGTTGAGTTGATTCTGACTCATACAGGCTCTATATAGGGTTTCCAAGCAGTGACGGGTGAGTTTCAACCAACAGTCTTGTGGTTTAAACTGACCTTGAGGTCGAGTGTTTATCCTACAGTGCTACACCAGGGCTCTACTCGTACCATGGAAGGTAAGAATTCAAACAACATCTAATTAATTGAACTGTATTCCACAAGATACATTTCAACTTGGCTGACCCATGATTTTCAGGGGTTTTGCAATTACGTATTGATGTAATGTGGTAGTTGTTAATGATTGCCCATGATGTAACCTGACATGATAAGCCATCCAGTTGTGAAAGGATTAAGGGTGGATGCAACAGTCTTAGTCCAGTCATAGCCCTGATCCAGTGTAAGGGGAGTTTCCTGGGATGTGGCCTGTATCACAGTTAATTTTACAAGAGATAAAAGGAGAGAGAAGTGAGTATCAAGAGGGAAACCTACCACCAAGAAAGAAGAGTTAGGAGTGGAGTCTGTCCTTTGGATCTAGGATTCTTGCCCTAGGATGCTCCTAACTTCCACAGGAAGACCATTCCTAAGAGACATGGAGAGCTACAAGGAATGCTAGCCTACAGATGCTGAAAGGAGATAAGGACCTCAACTGTGAGCCAACTGAGAGAGGAAGCCTTCCTCTAGAACTGCACCATGAGTTGGACTTCTAGTCTCCTAAACTGTGAAAGAAGAAATTTTCATTTGTTAAATCCATCACTTGTGATATTTTGGTTGTAACAGCACTAGGTTACTAAGACACCACCACTAGTTTTAATGTTGTTGTTGTTAAGTGCTGTCGAGTTGGTTCCGACTCATAGTGATCCTGTATAGAGTTTCCAAGGAGTAGCTGGTGGGTTTGAACTACTGACCTTGTGGTTAGCAGCCCAGTGCTGATCCTACAATACCACACCAGGCTACGTAAAATACATTTATCCTATATAAAATATATAGTATTAAATATATATTTTAATATATGGATAATTATCATATGCTATCTCAAATTGGTTGGTTAATTCAACATAGAGAAAGAACCATAAACAGAAAGAAAATCAAAGATAGGTTAATTTCACACTTTTGCATTAACTTCTTAAAAAGCAAAATTATAGCCTGGGTTACATGAATTATGGAAATGTAACTGGATAATGTTTCCAATAGTCTTTTTTGAATTTATTCTCTTGCATTAAAAACAAATTAGAGACTTTGGTTTTGGCGGATGCAGAGCAGAGTCAGGTAGGACAGGATCTGTGGGGGAGGGACTGAAAACCCAGAAAAGATACTCTCACAGAATAGCACCAAAGCTCTGGTCTAGCAGAAGGTTCAGTGTGTCAGTTTCCCACAACTGTCAGTGGCAAAATCATGGTATAAAGGAAAATACTGCCATTTAGGAACTGGTCAAAACACGAGACTCCTGCAGCCATCCCACCTGGGTGGAGGTCAGAGCACGGGCACAGTGAACCAGTGCTAAAACTGGCACAGTGACATTTGCAAAAGGAGGGATTCTATACATTTTTTCCTTCTCTTCCCTGTCCCGCCTTCTTTGCCCAGCCCAGATGCCTTCAGGCAGGTGGGTGCGAACCCCCCAAAAAGTCCAGTGTTGAGACCACAGCTTTTCCACAGCACAGAAAGATAACCATCAGTCCAATGGCAAATTATTTGGCTACTGCTTTTCACTTCTGCCTGTGGGTCCCAGCCCTAAAGTTAACTTGTGTGGGACCCTTTACTCCTGCCTATCCATCAAGAAAACAAGCAGGTTTGGCCTGAAAGACAAACCATGTAAATAATCCGTAAAACCTCAACATAAAAAGACACAACTATTTCAAGAATTACACTGTGCACACGCAGATACCTAACTGACCTTCAGAGACAAAAATAGTAGACAGTCTTTCTCCCATCAGCTTCTCAATATTTATCTGTGCACCTCTATGTTGGTGACTAGAAGATGGACACCACCACCCACTACTGAAAGCTTCTAGAGTGCGCACACACTACCCATGTAGTAAGGCGACAGGCCAGTTGACCACAGTTTTATTTTTATTTTTAAGTGGTGGTTTATGTCTCTGCTTTTATATTGCTTCTACTTTGGGGCATTTTGATCACACATTTTTCCTGGGGGTGGCAGCTTTTTCTCCCTACATTACCCAAGAAGAGTCAGGATTCATGGCCATATAGCCAAGCTATAAGCATAATATTCCACCATTGAGACAAGAGCAAATAACAGCTGCTAAGGATTACGTGTAAAAAGGAAAGCCTATCTCCTGATCATATCCACAAGGAGACACACAGTAAGCTTAACAACACAGCAACAAACATCCATTTAAGTATTAAAAACCGATCTAATTACTAGAAATGACCAACAAAACACAACAAAAGATATCAAAGAGAACAAACAAGATGGCGGATTGGGTGGACATATAGCAGAGCGCTCCGCCAACAACAACACAGAATACCCGAACAAGCAGGCTCAGGGGATGGTCCCAGAACTCTGAACCACATATAAAGGAATACTTAGAAGGTTGGAAGGCTCACAGCTGGGGGAATTTGTGGCAG
>NW_006408694.1:910992-912825 GCF_000296735.1 Chrysochloris asiatica
TGGTGAGGATTTTTGTTTTCTTTACATTGAGATGTAATCCATACCAAAGGCTGTGCTTTGATCTTCATCAGTAAATGTTATAAGTCCTCTTCACTTTCAGCAAGCAAGGTTGTATCATATGCATTTCACAGATTGTTAATGAGTCTTCCTCCAGTCCCGTTGCCACATTTTTCTTCATAGAACCCAGCTTCTTGGATTATTTGCTCAGCATACAGGTTGAATAAGTATGGTGAAAGAATACGGCCTTGTCGCACACCTTTCTTAATTTTAAAACATTCAGTGTTCCCATGCTCTGTTTGAACAACTGCCTCTTGGTCCATGTACGGATTTCTCATGAGCACAATTAAGTGTTTCAGAATACTCATACTTTGTAATGTTGTCCATAGCTTGTCATGATCCACACAATCGAAAGCCTTTGCGTAGTCAATAAAGCACTGGGTAAACATCTTTCTGATATTCTCTGCTTTCAGCCAAGATCAGTTGCACATCAGCAATGATATCCCTCATTCCCTGGCCTCTTCTGAAGCTGGCTTGAAACTCTGGAAGTTCTCTGTCAATATATGATTGTAGCTGTTTCTCTATTATCTTTAGTAAAACTTTACTCGTGTGGGATGTCAAAGAGATTGTCAAATGATTTCCGCACTCTTTTGAATATTTAGTCACTGAAATCCTTATGAACAGCAAAGAAACACTTATGGATGTAGTAGTTCACAAAGGGAACAAATGTTTACAGCAAGTATCATTCCCACCCCTTTGGTACACAGGGTTGACAGGGTTGGGCAACTTGGACATTGGCTACCCAAAATGGGGGTGGAGGGAGGGTGGCATGAAGGCAAGAAGTGACTGGCTTACATGCCTTCAAGAGGGAGCCTAGTTCCAGACAGGGCAGTGGTAGGTAGAACCTCCACTGAATGATTTCAAATCTGTTGGGACTGGGCTGGTGAAAGGAAATGGGGATAAGACTCTTATGGTACAATAGTGAATAATTGCCATCAGGACAGACTGTGAGGGTCAGAAATGTAGAGGTAGATGTTTTTTTTTTTGACAAAAGGAGGGGGGGTGATTGATTTTGCAGCCCAGGAGCAGAGGTCCCTGGGACCATCAAGTGAGAAGAGTGAAGAGTGTGAGATCCTACCCAGAGAGGTAGTGACACCAGGAATGGAGACAGACACAATGATGTGGACAGATGGAGCAGCTGGGGACACTGGACTCAGGGAAGGAAAGGGGCTGTGTGCTGATGGCTGGGAGGGTGTGGGCCTGTGGGGTGTACCCTTTGGTTATTTGATGATGCATGGAGAGGATTGTAATCATTGCAATGTAATGAAATATGATAGGATGAATGTAAAACTGATGTTCTGGTTATCCATTTGGAGAGCTGAGAGTGAAGACACAAATTGTGTTTTCTCCTGATTTCCTTGCTCATCAAAAACACCGGATGAACTTATTAACCCAGAGAAAGGCAAGATACTGTGGCAGAGGGCAGTTCTGTGGTGTTCTTGGTCACACATTTATGGAGTTTCTGAAGGGCAGTGGAGATTACTGCCAGGCACAGCACGACCTCTATGCAGACAAGTGAACTGTAGAAATTAATTACTACTCCACCAAGAAGCCCCCATAAGAGCGGTTAACCTGGACACAGAAGTGTTGAATTGAAATCCCTGGAGCAATTTTCAAGAGTTCTGACCTGAATGGGGTAAACCTCAGTGCACTTCCTTTTTATTGCCTCAGTATTACTCAATTGAAGAATTGCTGCTTCTTGTAAGGAATTCATTTCATTTTCCATTACTCCCAAAACCATACTGAAAGCACTGAGAATTGCAAGTGGAGTATTTT
>NW_006408694.1:914515-922046 GCF_000296735.1 Chrysochloris asiatica
AGTTCTGTGGGAGAAATAATTTGTCAGTGTTGACCAGCTTGTAAAAACCTAGTTGCGAGAGCTTAAACATCTAAATAAATGATGAAATGCCAAAAAAAAAAACAAAAAAAACAAAACAAAAAAAAAACTGATGTTCTCCTATGTAAACTTACATAATTCACAATAAAAATTTAAAAAAACAAATAAAAACTAGAGTTACTTACTGTAGAACCAGAAACAACAGCTGCAGATACCTAGCTATCAAGCAACAAAAGCAGATTACCCGATAAGCAATGTAAGCATATGGTTACTTGTGGCGCAATTGTTCACTACAGATTAGAAAGCATAAGTAAATTCATGTTTACCGTGCTTACTGAGTAATCTGCCCCCACTAGATAAATAAGTTTTGCAAATCCTAACATACTAAATAAAAAGGGTTGAAGATGAGAAAGGAGAAAGGGAACAAGCATATGCCACATCAGGAAGTTGTGGAGAAAAGACTTATTATTGAATGTGCTTTCTTGATGCCATCTGTTGAAGGTTACCAATAAGCAACTGTTGCCCATCAGTCAGTATTCCAGTTGGAAAGATGCTTATTTGATTCCCAAGGATCTTCCTAGTGTCCCTTTCTCCCATCTTAACCAACAATCCAGGGAAGACCACCGCTCAACTTATAGACCAGGATGGAGATGGGATGGAGATTGTGGTTGGAAAACTTAAGTATCTTGAGGATGATGATGACATGAAGAAAAGACATTAAAAATGACAAAGATGGGAATAATTAAATTTGACCTTTAAAGTGGCACTACAGGGAAATGCACTCCCCCAATTTAAGAAGTTCTTAGAGAAGATGGTAAAGAAGGCCTGGGATGAATTTCTAAGAATGGGAAATAAAAGTAAACTAGTAAGAATGAGAAGATGCAAGAGCAAGACTAATGAAGACGATTTCACAGAACAGATAACAACTGGAACAAGTCTTAGATTTACCAATATGAGGAGGTTTCAAAAAGTTCATGAAAATTTTAAATGAAAAGATAATGAAATTTTCCACAAACATTTTGAAGTTCCCTCTTATGAGTCAGAGAACAGGATCCAATCAAAACAGTGGCTTCTAAGCGGATCTGTTGACCCTGTAAAACTTAAAATAGAAAGGTTAGCTTAAAAGGTTATGGCAATGGTGGACTAGAGCTGAGAGAGAAGCATCTAAGCTGATATGAAGTGAGGGGAGACACACAAGAATGCCTAAACTTGCAGATAGTACCCATTTGACCTAGCTTCGATGATGGTTTGATGATCAGAACTCGACTAGAGGAAGATAAAAAAATTTGACAAAGGAAACATGTGTAAATTGCTACAATTTGACGAACTTGACCTATACTTATGAATGTAGTAGCTCAAAATGCTAACTGAGAGGGCATTTCACATCAAGGATCATTCTCATCCCTTCTGTACACAGAGTTGATAGGGATGGAAAACTTAGACATTGGCTATTTAAAATGTGTGTGTGGTGGGGGAGGGGGGATGCTATAAAGGCACAAAGTGACTGGCTTACAAGTTTTCAAGAGGGAATTTAGTTTTAGAGTGTATAGGGGAAGGTAGAATCCCCACTGAATAGTTTTCATCTTGTCTAGATGGGTCTGGTAAAAGGCGATAGGGACAAGATTCTTATGATTCAATAGTGAATAATTGTTATCATGACTAATTACAATGATCACAACTGTAAAGGTAGATGTTTTGTAACAAAAATGGGGGAGTGGTTAATCTTACATTCCTAGGACCATCAAGGGAAAAGAGCATGAGTGGAACGTGGGACCCTATCCAGAGAAGAAGCACCAGAGATGGAGGCTGTGTACTGGTGGCAAGGAGGCAGGCTTGGAGAATGTGTCCTTTGGTTGTTTATATGATTATATATTCCTGAGTGTTTTTGTGTATATTCAAAGAAAAACAGAGGGAATAGAAGCAAAAACTGTTGAATGATGATGCATAGAAGGGGTTGTAATCATTGCAATGACATGAAATACGATAGGATGAGTGTAAAACCTATGTTCTTCCATGTAAACTGTCACTTGATTCATAATAAAAACTTAAAAAAAAAAAAAAAAAAAAGGTTATGGCAACTGTTTTCTGGGATCCCAAAAGGAAAATCTTCATAGATTTTTTTCAAAAGCCACAAGATGATCATGTGGCTTATTATGAAGTGGTGGTAGTGGTGGTTATATGCTATGGGGTTGGTCCCAACTCATAACGACTCTGTATAGGGTTTCTGAGGCTGTAAATCTTTCCAGGAGCAGAAAACCTCATCTTTCTCTAGCTATTATGAAGTAGTTTTAAGAAAACTGAAACTTGCATCGGTGATAAAAAGATCAGAGAAGTTGCATCAAGGAGTTTTATTTTCCATCACAACAACGTACGTGTGCATTCTTCAAGAGTGGCAAGGGCTGACCTGTGAACATTTCATTGGGCAATGGTGCCCACATCTACTCTACAGTCCTGGTCTTACCCCTTCAGAGTTCTTTTTGTTCCAAAAAGCAAAAAATATTGAAAAGGAACATGATTTGAGTCCCTTGAGGTTGCTGAAATGGCTGTCTGACACATGGCATACATCAAAGAACACACAATTCTTCAGGGAAGAGTTAAAAGGAAACAATGCCTTCAAAAGTGTATAGACTTAGATATGCATGTATCGATAAACAATAGCTGCACATTTTGATGTTTTTGCATAACAAGGATTTCTATCATTTTGTAAAAACACTTTTCACTTACCCACCTATAAATGATTTCCTTAGAAAATGGCCTTAATATGCTTTGCTGTTGGTAAGTTCTGTTAAGTTGGTTCTAACTCATAGTGAACCTGTATAGAGTTTTCAATGAGTGACTGGTGGGAATGAACCACTAACCTTGCAGTTATAAGTCCAGTGCTTTTCCTACAGTGCCACAACAGGACTGCAAATATGCTAGTTTCCCAAAATATAGATAACGTCTCCAGTTTTTTTCTAAGATAGAAATTAATTCCTATATCTTTATTAAAAGTCTGCATTATTTAATAAAGAAAATAGTACATAAATTATCTCTCAGATTTTCAATAAATATAATGATAAATTTATGTGAATTGGTTTGCATTTTCTTTACCTATAATATGACCGGTAATCATGAAGAAAAAAATAACATACCACCTTATGGTAATTTTACCTTCTAGCAACTATTGAGAAAGTTATTACAACTGAATATTTATAGTTTCCCATATTTCTTCCTATTATAAAGCAGCTTAAACAATCTAAATTTAAAAATGCAGTAGGAAAAAATGGTAGTTGAAAATATTGAGGTGTAAATCTAATGTGCAAGATTGCATGCTGAAAACTACAAAACTATGATGTCACGACTCTAAATAAATGGAGAGACATGTTGTGTTTTAAATTTGAAAATAGTCATTTTATCAAATTGATATACAGGTTTAATAAAAATTCCTATCAAAACCTAAGCAATATTATTTACATATCGCTTGTACATAGGAGCTAAGGCAGCATACTGGTTACAAGTCAGGCTACTAAATCCAACGTCAGCAGTTCGAAGCTACCAGCCATTCCTCAGGAGAAACATGAGTCTTTCTACTCCTGTAAAGACTCACAGACTCGTAAAGTTATACAGGGCCCTATGAGTTGGAGCTGACTCCATGACACATGACCACCACCACCATTGCTTGTACATATAGGCAAGATTATTCTACACTTTATAGAGAAGAAAAAGGAACTAAACAATTTTGGAAAAATAAAAAAGGGGAAGGAACCAGCCTACCCAATTTCAAGATCTATTATCCTATGGCCATCTGATCGATTCTGTCTCATAGTCAACCTATGTAGGGCTTCCAAGGCTGTAAATCTTTACGGAAGCAGAAAGCCTCATCTTTCCCCCATGGAACAGCTGGTAGTTTCAAACTGCTGACCCTTAGGTTAGTAGCCCAATTCGTAACCACTGTGCTACCAGAGCTCCTTACCAGGGCTCCTAAAGGTCTATTATATAGCTAGAGCAATTAAGACAGTTACTAGGGGAGGTGTCTGGATGTCAAAAAATGGTTTGTGGTCAACTATTAATATAAAGGTTGGCAGTATACACCCATCCAATAGAGCCACAAAAGAAAGACCTGGTAATCAGTTTCTGTAAATTCTATAGAGCATAGTTCAGCTCTGTAACACATGGGTCTCCATGAGTCAAAGTGACTCAACAGCAATGGATTTAGGTTGCTGTTGTTGTTTTGGTACTTGGAGAAACAGAAAACAGACTAAAGGAATAGAATAGCGAACACAGAAACTGACCCATAGAAATACGACCATCTGATCTTTAATGAAGGTACAAGATAAATTCAAGGTAGGAAAGACAACTTTTTGAACAAGTAGTGCTAGAACAATTGGACATCTATACAATTTTAACAAAAATTTAGTTCAACCTAGACTTCACACTTTATGCAGAAATTGACTCAAAATTGATTCAGGTCTAAAATTTTACACATAAAATTAAAACAACTCTTAGAAAAAAATATATACCCCTACTCTTGCAGAAGAAAGATGAGGCTTTCTGCTACTGTAAAGATTTACAGCCTCAGAAACCCTATGCAAAGTCACTATTAGTCAGAACCAACTTAACAGCACATCACCACCACCACCACCCTCGTATCAGCATGGTTAAGTTACAAAGACCAACTCATTATATGAAAATTGGTGTTACATGAAATTGAGGATGACCACATCAAATCAAAGTGGAGAATGACACACCATTATGTAATTGCCAAATTACATCATGATCCAACTAAGTTAACACATGACCTTAATCATCATAACCAGCCTCACATCTCTGTGTTTTGTTACTGTCAAACGTATGTCATTAATGCAAAGAACTGTTGGACAGTAGATTTTGTTTTTGTTATTGTTATTACTGTGCAGTGAATTATTTAATTTGTCTCTTCTAGCCATAGTCTTTGTAACTCCCACCAAATGAGTTTTTCCTGGTGGATCTGGGTAAGAGAAGGTGTGAGGAAGATTCTGAAAGGATTATATGATTCAGTTGTGAGTGACTGTTAATAGGGCTAATTGTGATAATAAAAAAAATGGAAATTTAGCAAGGAATTGATCAATTTGGTCATCCTGCTGGGTTTTAAATGAGCCATCTCAGAAGCAGGAAGGGGAATGCTTCTTCTTGTTGTTAAGTGCCATTGAGTAGGTTCCAACCCATAGTGACCCTGTATAGGGTTTCCAAAGAGTGGCTGGTGAGCTTGAACCACCAACCTTTCAGTTCATTTTTTAAGAAAAAATGTTCAAAGGGACTTTGCAGTCCAGCACATTAGCTCAACAGGAGTGCCACACCAGGACTCCAAGGGTATGATTATAGTACCATCTAAAGAGTACAGCCAGGAGTGGATCTTTTGGATCTCAAGATTCTTGCACATTGAATCTCCTCAATCCAGGGACAGAAAAGTGTAACACCCAAGAAGTGGCAGAAGAGCAGCAGAACTAAGAACCAGAGCACAGGTCAAAACAGTGCGCTTCCCAGACCACCAAGTGAATAAAGCTAAGTGCCTTTAGGCAGGAGGTTCACTGTAGTGTGGTACATCCAGGTACTAAATTGGAGGAGCTAGTTGTCTTTGGACTGAGGTTTATGGTGGAGTGAAGTACCCGTTGGGCATTTATTGGCATCCTTAAAAGAACTTTGTAACACTGCTCAAGCAGAGCCAAGGGGTAATGTGGACAAACCAAGGACCTGAGACAGTTCTGCCTAAGGGAATGGCTGAGAAGAAGCTGTCCTGGTCAGATAATTTGTCTTTGGTATTTCTGGTCCTGAATTGTAACCTGCTAACTTCTCTAATAAAGCCCCTAATTTTGAGTCTGGTCTGTAAGTTCTGCGTGACCACAGCACTGAATTATCAAATCCAACTGAGAAGCTGAGAGTGCTGTGGAAAAGATGGTTGGTGTTCAGAATTGGCAGAAAAGATTAGAAGGTGGAGATTAGAGCATCAAAGGAATCTGCCTTGGGCTAATGCTAACAAGTTTGATTTTCCTTCCCCTTCTGGAAGTTGAGGAGGTCAGATAATGATGACATTTTTCACAGTCATAAATGTGAAAGGTCAGATAACTAAATAATAAGTGGAGAGGTGGTCTATCAAGGAAATCTTCAGTATTTACAGCTAGGCAAAGGGGTTTTCAATTTGCCACCAGAGGAATTATCAATAAAAGAGAAACTGATAAATTAGAATATACCAAAATTTCAAATTTTTGCTGTGAGGAAGACCCAGTTAAGTGTATAAGAAGCTATTGACTAAGACAAAAATATTTACAAACTAATACCTAATATAGAACTTTCAAGTTTAACATTTAAGAAAATTAAAATTTTAGTAAGAACAGGGCAAATAAAATGAAGAGGTATTTCACCAATGAAAATATACACATGACAAACAAGCACATAAAAAATGTTCAATATCATTATCATTGTTGTTGGTAAGTGTTGTCGAGTCAGTTCTGACTTACGGCAACCCTGAATAGGGTTTCCAAGGAGTAGTTGATGGGTTTGAACTCCCAACCCTGTGACTCAAACTGACTTTTTGGTCCAGAGCATTGTTCAGCAACATCACACCAAGAGTACATTAGGGGAATTTTTAAAAAGAAACAAAATTAGATATAACCACACGTCCATCAAAATGAATAAAATAATCACTTAAAAATGGTTAATGTCAAATGCTGGTGAGTATGTAAAGAAATAAAATTGCTCACACATTATTGGTGGCAGTGTAAAATAGTACAGTCACTCTGGAAAACTGGCTGTTTACTATAAAACTAAATATGTAACTTCCAGTGTTTTAGCCATTATATTCTTAGGCATTCCTCTCATACAGCTGTACAAGGATGCTTATAGTAGCTTTGTTTGTAATAGTAATAAACTGGAAGCTACCCAGACAATCTTCAATAAATGAATGGTTGAACAAACAGTAGGACATCTACACTGTATGATATTACTCAGCAATAAAAAGAATTAACTATCAATATGTGCAACAATGTGCATGAACAGTCAGTTTACAGAAGTTTACATACTGCATGATTCTACTTCTGGAATAGTCTTAAAATAGAGAACAATTGCTAGAATGTAAGCTGGGGTTGGCAGCAGGAAGGAATTGGTGTTGTTAAGTGCCATTAACTTGGTTCTGACTCATTGTCACCATGTGCAGAGGTTCTGAGGAGTGGCTGGTGAGTTTGAACCACCAACCTTGTGGTTCAAACTGACCTTGCAGTCAAGCACTTATCCTATAGTGCTACACCAGGAAGGAATTGGGTGTGGGTATAAAAAGGTAGAAAGAAGGATACAGAAAATGGATCATTTTCAATATTCTAGTTGTGATACTGCACTCAGGTTTAGGCAAAACGTAAATGTACAAGGATATTTCTGTACTGTTTCTTATTTGTTAAGTGCTATCGAGTCGATTCTGACTCATAGCGACCCTGAATAGGGTTTCTGAGGAGCTGCTGGTGAGCTCGAACCGCCGACCTTGTAGTTCAAACTGACCTTGCGGTCC